>NC_053022.1:22413059-22545592 GCF_003073215.2 Triticum urartu
GGTGATCATCTCCTTGAGCCATATGGATATGGAGGATATAGTCCTCAATCCAGACCCCAGGGTCTGTTGTTCTGTCGTATGCCTCTATGTTTACGGGTTTGAATCCCTCTAGAAATTCATGGTCCAGCACCTCGTCGGTGAAACATATTGGGTGTGCGGCACCCCTATATCTGGGTGTACCGCGTTGTTCGGATGTTTGTTGTGTTGCATCGTATGCTGGAGCGCGCTTGCGTGGTCCATAGATGGATCTGGTTGCGCCGTCCTTTCGGTGCGAGCCCTCGCGTGGATCGCGTATTGGCTTATGTGCGGCGTTGTTTGCCGCTCTATGTTGGCCATGACGTCATCTATGTGCGGCGTGGATCGCCCGTTTTAATTTTTGGTTGCGGGGGATCTAAGTCCTCCTTATTGAATTCAGGTAGCAACTTCCGCTTCGGGTAGCTCTTGGTGGGGCGATTACCGCCGTACTTCGCTGCTGTGTTAAGTACTTTACTCCATCTGATTCTGAGTGTGTCTTGCGCAGCCTTGAGCCTTTGCTTATGCTTTTTTAGACTCCTCGCGGTGGCAACGAGCCTTTTACGGGCATTCTGTTGCTCCGGGTGTCTGTCCGGCGTGATGTCGTCCGGACTATTATCTTTGACAGAGTCGTGTTGTTCGGTTTGATTCTCTGTGTTGCCGTGGTCCGGCGATGGTTCACCCTGCTCTAATGCTGGGTCTATATGATCGTTGTTTCTGCCGCGGCGGGATTTGGAGCAGTGCTTACGCCGCAGCTTTGACTGCTTCTCGAGGGGACAACCCTTCGTTGCGTCCTTCCGTTCCTCGTCGTCGTTTTCTTTTGGTGTGTCCACCATGTATACGTCATGTGATGAAGTGGGTGTCCAGTGCCCTGTGGGCAGTGGTTCCTGTTCGTCTCTTGTATCGTCGTCCATACCGTCGATGTCTTCGGAGTCGAAGTCGAGCATGTCGGTTAAGTCATCGACAGTGGCTACTAAGTGGGTGGTGGGTGGGCGGCGAATTTCTTTGTCATCCGCATCCCAATCCTGCCGGACATAGTTCGGCCAGGACTCTCCTGACAAGGAGAGAGACTTTAATGAATTCAGTATGTCGCCAAAGGGCGAGTGCTGAAAGATATCCGCGGAGGTGAACTCCATGATTGGCACCCAGTCGGATTTGATAGGCACGGGCGCAGGCGGTTCGGAGTCCGTGGCCGGGGAAGGATCCGGCAGTTTGGCAACACGGCTCTCGGTAAGGGTAAGGTCGATATTTGGCTCGATCGCCGCTAAGGATATGTCCTCTGTGACGGGGTTCATCCACCCGTCCATGGATGGCGCAAGTGGCTCCGAATTGAGGCTCGGAGCGGCTGCCGGTGCGATCTCTTGAATACGGTCCGATCGTAGAGCTAAATCGTACTCATCGTGACCGCGTAGCGCACAAGGCAGGGGCTCGAATCCGTCGAAGATCAAGTCTCCGCGGATATCGGCCATGTAATTTAAGCTTCCAAACCTGACCTGATGGCCAGGGGGTAGCTTTTGATCTGCTCCAGATGGCCAAGCAAGTTGGCCCGCAGTGCGAAGCCGCCGAACACAAAGATCTGTCCGGGGAGAAAAGTCTCACCTTGGGCTGCATCGCTATCGATGATAGAAGGAGCCATCAAGCCTAACGGCGACGACACAAAGGAACTCTCAATGAAAGCACCAATGTCGGTGTCAAAACCGGTGGATGTCGGGTAGGGGGTTCCGAACTGTGCGTCTAAGGCGGATGGTAACAGGAGGCAGGGGACACGATGTTTTACCCAGGTTCGAGCCCTCTTGATGGAGGTAAAACCCTACGTCCTGCTTGATTTATTCTTGATAATATGAGTATTACAAGAGTTGATCTACCACGTGATCGGAAAGGCTAAACCCTAGAATGTAGCCTATGGTATGATTGTATATTGTCCTACGGACTAAAACCCTCCGGTTTATATAGACACCGGAGAGGGTTAGGGTTACACAAGGTCGGTTACAAAGGAGGAGATATCCATATCCGTACTGCCTAGCTTGCCTTCCACGCCAAGTAGAGTCCCCTCCGGACACGAGACGAAGTCTTCAAAGTCCAACAGTCCGGCCAAAGGATATAGTCCGGCTGTCCGGAGAACCCCTAATCCAGGACTCCCGCAAACACCATAGCCCCTCCGATGAAGTGTGGGTAGTTTACCTCAGACCTACGGGTCCATAGTTATTAGCTAGATGGCTTCTTCTCTCCCTCTCTTGTGGAGAACTATTCAATGTAATCTTCTTTTTGCGGTGTGTTTGTTGAGACCGATGAATTGTGGGTTTATGATCAAGTCTATCTATGAACAATATTTGAATCTTCTCTGAATTCTTTTATGTATGATTGGTTATCTTTGCAAGTCTCTTCGAATTATCAGTTTGGTTTGGCCTACTAGATTGATCTTTCTTGCAATGGGAGAAGTGCTTAGCTTTGGGTTCAATCTTGCGGTGTCCTTTCCTAGTGACAGTAGGGGCAGCAAGGCACGTATTGTATTGTTGCCATCGAGGATAACAAGATGGGGTTTTCATCATATTGCATGAGTCTATCCCTCCAATCATGTCATCTTGCTTAAGGAGTTACTATGTTTTTAACTTAATACTCTAGATGCATGCTGGATAGTGGTCGATGAGTGGAGTAATAGTAGTAGATGCAGGCAGGAGTCGGTTTACTTGTCTCGGACGTTATGCCTATATACATGATCATACCTAGATATTCTCATAACTATGCTCAATTATGTCAATTGCTCAACAATAATTTGTTCACCCACTGTAGAATACTTATGCTCTCGAGAGAATCCACTAGTGAACCGTATGGCCCCCGGGTCTATCTTCATCATATTAATCTCCTACTACTTAGTTATTTCCTTTGCTTTTTTACTTTGCCTTTATTTTACTTTGCATCTTTATCACAAAAATACAAAAAATATTATGTTATCATATCTATCAGATCTCACTCTCGTAAGTGGTCGTGTAGGGATTGACAACCCCTATTCGCGTTGGTTGCGAGGATTTATTTGTTTTGTGCAGGTACGATGGACTCGCGCGTAGCCTCCTACTGGATTGATACCTTGGTTCTCAAAAACTGAGGGAAATACTTACGCTACTTTGTTGCATCATCCCTTCCTCTTCGGGGAAAACATACGCAGTGCTCAAGAGGTAGCAAGAAGAATTTCTGGCGCCGTTGCCGGGGAGGTCTACGCAAAAGTCAATATACCAAGTACCCATCACATACCCTTATCTCCTGCATTACGTTATTTGCCATTTGCCTCTCGTTTTCTTCTTCCACCCTTCACCCTTGCCGTTTTATTCGCCCTCTCTCTCTCTAACCTCCCCCTCTTTCTCTATTTGCCTCTATTTGCCCGCTTGCTTTTTGTTTGCTTGTGTGTTAGTTTGCTTGCTTGTCACGATGGCTCTACCTAAATTTGGTGATCTTCACCTTAAAAGATTAGAAGAGATCAAAAGCAATGTCAGGAGCTTTATGGTTTTGCAATTTGCATGGCCCATTAGCTTCCGGGGTGCTTGTTTCTGACCAACAGGGAAGTATTCTGCGCCTTAAGCTAAATATGCACAAATGCTATGTGTCGCCCGTGGCAAGCATTATTGTGCAGTTGTCTACGCGCGCTCGCTAGCGGGCTGGCCCATGAAGCGGCTATTGAGCGTTCTCTTTGAATAGTTGTAGGAAGGTTCTGGGAGCTTCTCGTCTAGTTTTTTAGAGCTTCCGGGTTGGGTTTTTATCCTGTTTGGTTTTTATATTTTATTTCATGTCTTACGCAGGTTTTCAAAATTTCATGAAAATTTGATTTCATCAATGTTTTTGAATATTGTGGATATTTTGGCAACCACAATGATTTTAATTCGTAAACTTTATGACTTTCACAAATATTTATCGAAGCACTATTTTAATTCGGGAGGTTTTTTGAATTTCATGAAATTTTTTAAAATTCACAAGTATTTTTTTATTTCATGAATAACATTTCGAATTCGTCAAGGCTTTATAAATTATAGAACATCTTTTTAATTCATGTACCTTTTAAATTTTCGTGAACTCGTTTTGAATTCATGAACATTTTATAAATACAAGAATATTTTTCAAATTCACGTACATTTTCTGAATTAGTGAACCATTTTTTAATCCCTTAATATTTTTTCAATTCATAAACATTTTTTCTAGGCAAAAACTACAAAACTGAACTAGGGACGAAAAGAATTCACAAACTGAATTGGTTAAAAAAATCGCTCAACAAACCATTCCGTGTGGCGCCCGACAGCCAGGCACTGCACTCCACAGTGCAGCGCCTAGCTCTCAGGCGCTGCACGTCTGGCCAGCATGGCACAGATGGGCCCCACACCGAGCAGTATAGCGCCTTGGAGCTAGGCGCCACACATGTAATGTGCAGCGCCTAGCTCTTAGGTGCTGGACATTCTGTTAGTAGTGGGAAGGCTAGTCCCCCCTCCCCCACCCTCCACAACCCACCCCCACCCGTGATTTCCCCTCTCCCCCCTCACAAATCCTTCTCCAAATCTTTCAAATCTGAAGATTTTGTCTGTGGATGTCACACACTAGCTAGTTCAAGCATTAGAGTGTGCATCATGTTTAAATTTCTCTTAAATTTGAAATGGGGAAAGCAGAAACCCCCAACACCCCCCTGGAAACAACTAGGGTTTACTAAAATTATTTTCAATGAACCTGAAATGCCCTTCTAAAAAGTCCACCCTCTTTGTCTTAGGTTAGAACCTCTGGCAAAATTGGTGCACAATTTTCTAGGTCAACAGAAGGCCATTGAATTAAATCATAAGTATTTGAATTTGGGCATTTAAATGTTATAAAATAATTTAAATGCTCAAATAATTCTGGAAATAAATGTTTGCTGTTAGGAATAATCCCAACAGAGCCCACAATTATTTTCAGGATTTTAGCAAGTGCCTAAGTATTTTTAATTAAGCCCTAAAGCTACAAAAAAATAGCAAAAGAAAACAAAATCAAAAAAAGGAGAAGGAAGCCACCTGGGCCTTACCTGGCTCGGCCCAGCCGACTGGCCAGTGCCAGTCACCCCCTACCTCGCGCCAGGAGGCAGGGGCGCGTGTTCGCCGCGCGCCCGCCACGCGCCGGCCACCTCCTGCTTCTGCCGACGCCCGGGAGACGCCCAGAGGACGCCACGCGACCCCCACGTCCCCCTCTCATCCTCTCTCACTCTCCCCCTCGTCTCCCTCCCTCTCTCCCGCGATGGCCGAGCACGTCCATCGCCGCCAATCGCCGTAGTCGCCGCCAGAGACATCCCCTCGCCTCTCCGACGAGCTCATTAGCTCCGCCTCGACTCCCTCGCCCTTCCCACCGAGCCACGCTTCGCCGGAGGCCCTGCAACGCCGCCTTCGCCCTCGTCTTCAACCTCGGGCACCCGAGCCATCTCCGGTCGATTCGCCGCCGCCAAGACCTCCCCGAGCTCGCTGACCCCCTCTCCGACCCCGCTGTGAGCTCCTCTTCCTCTTCCCCTAGCTCCCGTGCTCGTTTGGCCGCTGTAGCCACCATTTCCACCATACCCGAGAGCTCCTCGCCGCCGGCCATGGCGCCGTCGTGGCCAGAGGCACAGTGGCTTGAAGCTGGGCACACCACCATGCTCGACACCTCACCAGGAACCCGTAGCCACCCCCAGCTCCTTCTCCCGTGCACCGTAGCCTCAAAACCAACCTCACCTGACTCCGGCGACCGCCAAGCTCGTCGCCGGCGACGTTTCCGGCCACCCCGAGCCCAACCACCAACACCAAACGCTGCGGCTCGTTCCCGGCTACCCGTAGATGATCTCCGCCGTCGTTTTGGTCGCCTGAGGGCATTTTCCGAAGCCCTCCGCCGTCTCGGTCTCGCCGGCGACTCAACGCCGGCGGGATTAGCACTGTTGACCGATGGGTTTGACCACTGACGTGGACTGGGTGGGCCCAGGTTGACTCCCCTGAGTCAATGATAAGTGGGCCCCCCTCTGCTAATTATCCAGATTAGTTTCTAACTAAAATTAGTTTGTTTAATTAACTACTGACACGCGGGACCCACCAGTCAGGTTTGACTTGGACGTCCCCGTTGACCCTGACGTCACCCTGACGCATTGCTGACGCAGTAATTGATTTACTGGAATTATTTTTATCCAGGAAATTCCAGAAAATAGTTCAAACTTCAAAAATTCATAGAAAATCAACCATAGCTCCAAATGAAATAATTTATATATGAAAAATTATCAGAAAACTTCAATCTACCCATCTGTAATGGTTTCATGCATGACAAAACAAGTTTACCTTGCTGTTTAAGCAGAATAAGGAAATGCACCATAAAGGCCATGTTTAATGAGCTAATATTTGAATCTTTGATTCAAATGAGTTCATCCCTTTCTATTTTAGCTTGCATTAGGCCAAGACACAATCATATTGCCATGTCATAGCATGCATCATATTGTTGCATATCGTCATGTGTTGATTGTGTTCCGATGTGTTCTTCGTGGTAGGTTCTGCCTCCGAGGATATTCACGAGTATCCAACTGAAGGGCAGTATCCCGCTACCACTCCATCAGGCAAGCAACCATTGATCATTCCGATACAAACCCATGTTCTCGCTTCTGCTCTTGTTTACTGCATTAAGACAACGCGATTCAAACTCTTGTGTGCTACGGTAGTTGAACCCCTATCCTCTGCATGACCTGTCATTGCCACAGTAACTAGATGAAACCCACTAGCATGTGTAGGAGTTGATTGAGCCATGTATGTGATTCCTACCTTGCTATGCCTGCTATGCTTAGAGTTGTGACAGGTCTGGTTCATCTGGGTGATGGGCTAGAGTGAAATGCTTATGTCGGTAATATGCGGGATGTGTTGAACTTGTTTTGGTAAAGGTATCGATGAGAGGCCATGTAGGAGTACATGGTGGGTGTTTCATTGAGGCCGTCCCTAAGAACTGAGATCTGTATGCGTGATTTAAGATTCAGCTACTACCACACATTGGGCCCTGAAATATGACCCCGCTCGACTTACTGACCCCTCTCGCCTCTGTTCAGGAGTTGCAACTAGTTTCTGGTGTTTGTAGGACATGTGTTGGCGGCCGTGCGTAGCGCTGACCCTAGGGGTGGGCTATGATGCGGTAGATACACTGTGGCCGGGTATGCCGGGCGCCCGTTTGGCGTCTCGGGACCCTGTACACATCGTTTGGGGCCGTTGAGGACACCCCGGCCGGATTTCCTTGCGGATGGAACCTGAATAGGCGATAAACCTGAACTAGAGACTTGTGAGGTTAGTCAGGTCGTAGTCTACACCCACGTCGGTTTTCGCTTGAAGTCTGCCGAGCACATGTCGTGTGCAGACGCTAAGTGGTGGAAACGTGTGTGACGAAGTACACCCCTGCAGGGTATAAAACTATTCGAATAGCCGCGTCCGCGGTAAAGGACTACTTGGTTGCCTATACAGTTCATAGACAAATTAATGGATACTACTAAAAGACTCAAGATAAGTGTGAGTACCGAGGATGGCCCTCTCGTAGGATGACGAGGGAGGATCCCCGGTGGAGTATTGTGTTGGTGAGTAGTGGACTTGTGTGCGAAAACTATTTTACTAGTGAAGTTCCGTAGGATAGTTTAGCCAAGTGTCAAAGCTGGCTTGCTGCAATAACCCCACCACCTTCTTGAGAATAAGCATGTATAGTAGGTTCTGATGTAAGACTTGCTGAGTACCTTTGTACTCATGTTTGCTTAATTACTGTTTCAGACGACAACACCGCCCCCTCCGATGGGTTCTACGTAGACCTTGACGTCGACGAGTGACTAGCCACCCAGGTGGTGATCCTGGCCATGGAGGGCCCTATGTAGATAGACAGGCTTCGAGAAGCCTTCTTTCTTTCTAGAGTCTGTACTCAGACTAGTTGCTTCCGCATGTGCTTGTATGATTGTATGACTTGAGTGTCGGGTCATGTGACCCCTATCTATATGAACATGTTATGTATGGCTCTCTGGAGCCTTTAAATAAAGTACTTGAGTTGTAGAGTTTTGTTGTGATGCCATGTTGTATGTACTCATATCGGGCATATTGTGTGTATGATTGAAATGCTTGGTATGAGTGGGATCCGACAAATCTAGTTGTTTATCCTTGGCAGCCTTACTTATGGGGAAATGTAGTCTAGTGTTCCTCGAGCCATAGTAGTCCGCTACAGCCCGGTTCACCGGAGTCCTGCTAGCCCAGCACTACTGTTCAGGACACTTGACTGGCAGGCATGTGTTTCACTTCGTTCCTATGTCTGTCCCTTCGGGGAAATGTCACGCAGTGATTTCCAGAGTCCTGCCTAGCCTGCTACAGCCCGGGTTCCCCGGAGTCCTGTTAGCCCAGTGCTACAGCCCGGAATCACTCGTTGATGACCGACATGCTTGATGTGATTCATGTATGCCTGTCTCCATAGGTCTGAGCCGCTTTGGGTTCATGACTAGCCATGTCGGCCCGGGTTCTCTATCATATGGATGCTAGCGACACTATCATATACGTGAGCCAAAAGGCGCAAACGGTCCCGGGCCATGGTAAGGCGACACCCGTGGGATACCGTGCGTGAGGCCGCAAAGTGATATGAGGTGTTACCGGCTAGATCGATGTGACTTGGAATCGGGGTACGTACAGTGGATTTTGAACCCAATCCCTCCCTCAAGGTAATCTCCTCCGGTCCCCTCATTTTCATCCAAAAAATGCTCGCATTTGTCATATGTTGCTAGTTTGGGGAAACCCTAGTTTTTTTTATGGATCTTGAATTTTGTATGGAGATATGAGATGTTTGTTTGCCAATTTACTAAGGTTAGGCTTCTTAGTATGTTAGGCTTAGGGTTATGGGTGGTGTTATGTTGGGGTTACGGTTAGGGTTGTTAGTATGTAAGGGTTATGCTTATGGTTATTGTTTAGTGGGGGTCAGGGTTATTGTTTCATATATATGTTATGGCTTTGTATTTTGTTTTAATCTTGGGATGATTACTTATGGAATATATGTTACGTTGTGTTGTTTTCATTATACTAGGGATGTGAAGAACATGTGTTTATGTTCATCATGTGGACAAAGACACCTTCTTGAAAGGAAATATTGAACCAGACCCGGATGAGCGTGACATGGTGTTTGAGATAAGTCCTAGCTATGCCGAGGTCTTGGAACAAGTGAGGAAAGATTTGAATTGGATGGACCCAAGTGATATTGTTGAGCTGGAGGGAAGGCATAATATAGGTTTTGAAATGCACATCTGTTGGAAGATGATGAGTGTGAACTCCGAGCAACGTTGGGTTGCATACAAGGAGACGATGGCTGAAGTAGACAAGGCTCTTTAGTTATTTTCTACGAAGAAGGTTGAGTCTAGTTTGCATTTGGACTTGAACTAGAATGCCTCCCCGTCTGTTGCTAGTAGTCCCCCACCCATGAACCAAGATGAAATGAGTGAACCTTCTTTGACTCAACAAGTGAGGCAAACATTGAGCCCAATTTCAAACAACCAAAATGAATCTTTGGAAGAGGAGAATGATGAGTATTAGGACGATGACAATGAAGTTGATCTCCATGACAACAATGTGGGTGATCTCGACAAATATCATGTGCAAGAGACAATGGGCCATTCCATCCCTTATTCCCGTGGCTATGCATCGGAGCCGGATGACAAAGGTCCCGATGAAGAAGTTGATGAGGAGGTAGTTCACGGTGAAGGAGGCCGAAGCTTTTGAGAAGGTATTTGGGTGGGATCATCAGACACCATTATTCAAGGATGTTAGTGTTGGGGAATGTAGTAATTTAAAAAAAAATCCTATGCACACGCAAGATCATGGTGATGCATAGCAACGATAGGGGAGAGTGTTGTCTACGTACCCTCGTAGACCATAAGCGGAAGCATTATGACAACGCGGCTGATGTAGTCGTACGTCTTCATGATCAACCGATCCTCAGTACTGAACGTGCGGCACCTCCGCGTTCAGCACACGTTCAGCTTGGTGACGTCCCGCGAACTCACGGTCAAGTAGAGCTTTGGGAAGAGCTTCGTCAGCACGACGGCGTGGTGACGGTGTTGATGAAGCTACCGACGCAGGGCTTCGCCTAAGCACCGCTATGATATGACCGAGGTGGATTATGGTGCAGGGGGCCACCGCACATGGCTAAGAGATCAATGATCAATTGTTGTGTCTCCAAGGGGTGCCCCCCTCCCTGTATATAAAGGATTGGAGGAGGGGGAGGGGGCCGGCATCCTATGGCGCACCCCATGAGGATTCTTGAAGGAAATATGCCCTAGAGGCAATAATAAAGTTATTATTTATTTCCTTATATCATGATAAATGTTTATTATTCATGCTAGAATTGTATTAACCGGAAACATAATACATGTGTGAATACGTAGACAAACAGAGTGTCACTTGTATGCCTCTACTTGACTAGCTCGTTAATCAAAGATGGTTATGTTTCCTAACCATGAACAAAGAGTTGTTATTTGATTAACGAGATCACATCATTAGTTGAATGATCTGATTGACATGACCCATTCCATTAGCTTAGCACCCGATCGTTTAGTATGTTGCTATTGCTTTCTTCATGACTTATACATGTTCCTATGACTATGAGATTATGCAACTCCCGTTTACCGGAGGAACACTTTGTGTGCTACCAAACGTCACAACGTAAATGGGTGATTATAAAGGTGCTCTACAGGTGTCTCCAAAGGTAGATGTTGGGTTGGCGTATTTCGAGATTAGGATTTGTCACTCCGATTGTCAGAGAGGTATCTCTGGGCCCTCTCGGTAATGCACATCACATAAGCCTTGAAAGCATTACAACTAATGAGTTAGTTGCAAGATGATGTATTACGGAACGAGTAAAGAGACTTGCCGGTAACGAGATTGAACTAGGTATTGGATACCAACGATCGAATCTCGGGCAAGTAACATACCGATGACAAAGGGAACAACGTATGTTGTTATGCGGTCTGACCGATAAAGATCTTTGTAGAATACGTAGGAGCCAATATGGGCATCCAGGTCCCGCTATTGGTTATTGACCGGAGATTTGTCTCAGTCATGTCTACATTGTTCTCGAACCGTAGGGTCCGCACGCTTAATGTTATGATGACAGTTATTAAGAGTTTATGCATTTTGATGTACCGAAGTTAGTTCGGAGTCCCGGATGTGATCACGGACATGACGAGGAGTCTCGAAATGGTCGAGACATAAAGATTGATATATTGGACGACTATATTCGGACACCGGAAGTGTTCCGGGTGATTTCGGATAAAACAGGAGTGCCAGAGGGGTTACCGGAACCCCCCAGGGAAGTAATGGGCCTTATTGGGCCTGAGGGGAGAGAGAGGGCTGCAGCCTAGGAGGTGGCGCGCCCCCCCCTCATGGGGTGTCCGAATTGGACTAGGAGGGGGGGGGCGCGGCCCCCCTTTCCCTCTCCCTCTCCCTCTCTTTCTTTCCCCCTCAAGTCTCCTAGTTGGACTAGGAAAGGGGAGTCCTACTCCCACTAGGAGGAGGACTCCCCCTCCCCTTGGCGCGCCCCATAGGGCCGGCCGGCCTCCCCTTGCTCCTTTATATACGGGGGCAGGGGGGCACCCTAGGACACACAAGTTGATCCACGTGATCATTCCTTAGCCGTGTGCGGTGCCCCCTGCCACCATATTCCACCTCGATCATATCGTTGTAGTGCTTAGGCGAAGCCCTGTGTCAGTAGAACATCATCATCGTCACCACGCCGTTGTGCTGACGGAACTCATCTCCGAAGCTTTGCTGGATCGGAGCCCGGGGAACGTCATCGAGCTGTACGTGTGCTAAGAACTCGGAGGTGCCGGAGTAACGGTGCTTGGATCGGTCGGATCGGGAAGAAGACATACGACTACTTCCTCTACGTTGTGTCAATGCTTCCGTTGCGATCTACAAGGGTACGTAGATCATACTCTCCCCTCTCGTTGCTGTGCATCACCATGATCTTGCGTGTGCATAGGAAAATTTTGAAATTACTACGTTCCCCAACAGTGGCATCCGAGCCTAGGTTTTATGGTTTGATGTTATATGCACGAGTAGAACACAAGTGAGTTGTGGGCGATATAAGTCATACTGCCTACCAGCATGTCATACTTTGGTTCGGCGGTATTGTTGGACGAGACGACCCGGACCGACATTACGCGTACGCTTATGCGAGACCGGTTCTCCCGACGTGCTTTGCACATAGGTGGCTTGCGGGCGACAGTCTCTCCAACTTTAGTTGAACCGAGTGTGGCTACGCCGGGTCCTTGCGAAGGTTAAAACGGAGTCAAATTGACAAACTATCATTGTGGTTTTGATGCGTAGGTGAGATCGGTTCTTACTTAAGCCCGTAGCAGCCACGTAAAACTTGCAACAACAAAGTAGAGGACGTCTAACTTGTTTTTGCAGGGCATGTTGTGATGTGATATGGTCAAGACATGATGCTTAATTTTATTTTATGAGATGATCATGTTTTGTAACCGAGTTATCGGCAACTGGAAGGAGCCATATGGTTGTCGCTTTATTGTATGCAATGCAATCGCGATGTAATGCTTTACTTTATCACTAAGCGGTAGCGATAGTCGTAGAAGCATAAGATTGGCGAGATGACAACGATGCTACGATGGAGATCAAGGTGTCGCGCCGGTGACGATGGTGATCATGACGGTGCTTCGGAGATGGAGATCACAAGCACAAGATGATGATGGCCATATCATATCACTTATATTGATTGCATGTGATGTTTATCCTTTATGCATATTATCTTGCTTTGATTGACGGTAGCATTATAAGATGATCTCTCACTAAATTATCAAGAGGTGTTCTCCCTGAGTATGCACCGTTGCCAAAGTTCGTCGTGCCCAGACACCACGTGATGATCGGGTGTAATAAGCTCTATGTCCATCTACAACGGGTGCAAGCCAGTTTTGCACACGCAGAATATTCGGGTTATACTTGACGAGCCTAGCATATGCAGATATGGCCTCGGAACACGGAGACCGAAAGGTCGAGCGTGAATCATATAGTAGATATGATCAACATAATGATGTTGACCATTGAAGACTAATCCATTTCACGTGATGATCGGTTATGGTTTAGTTGATTTGGATCACGTGATCACTTAGAAGATTAGAGGGATGTCTATCTAAGTGGGAGTTCTTAAGTAATATGATTAATTGAACTTAAATTTATCATGAACTTAGTCCCTGATAGTATCTTGCTTGTTTATGTTGAATGTAGATAGATGGCCCATGCTGTTGTTCCGTTGAATTTTAATGTGTTCCTTGAGAAAGCAAAGTTGAAAGATGATGGTAGCAATTACACGGACTGGGTCCGTAACTTGAGGATTATCCTCATTGCTGCACAGAAGAATTACGTCCTGGAAGCACCGCTGGGTGCCAGGCCTGCTACTGGAGCAACACTAGATGTTATGAACGTCTGGCAGAGCAAAGCTGATGACTACTCAATAGTTCAGTGTGCCATGCTTTACGGCTTAGAATCGGGACTTCAATGACGTTTTGAACGTCATGGAGCATATGAGATGTTCCAGGAGTTGAAGTTAATATTTCAAGCAAATGCCCGGATTGAGAGATATGAAGTCTCCAATAAGTTCTATAGCTGGAAGGTGGAGGAGAACAGTTCTGTCAGTGAGCATATACTCAAAATGTCTGGGTATAATAATCACTTGATTCAATTGGGAGTTAATCTTCCAGATGATTGCGTCATTGACAGAATTCTCGAATCACTGCCACCAAGCTACAAGAGCTTCGTGATGAACTATAATATGCAAGGGATGAATAAGACTATTCCCGAGCTCTTCACAATGCTGAAAGCAGCGGAGGTAGAAATCAAGAAGGAGCATCAAGTGTTGATGGTCAACAAGACCACTAGTTTCAAGAAAAAGGGCAAAGGGAAGAAGACGGGGAACTTCAAGAAGAACGGCAAACAAGTTTCTTCTCAAGAGAAGAAACCCAAGTCTGGACCTAAGCCTGAAACTGAGTGCTTCTACTGCAAGCAGACTGGTCACTGGAAGCGGAACTGCCCCAAGTATTTGGCGGATAAGAAGGATGGCAAGGTGAACAAAGGTATATGTGATATACATGTTATTGATGTGTACCTTACTAGAGCTCGCAGTAGCACCTGGGTATTTGATACTGGTTCTGTTGCTAATATTTGCAACTCGAAACAGGGACTACGGATTAAGCAAACACTGGCAAAGGACGAGGTGACGATGCGCGTGGGAAATGGTTCCAAAGTCGATGTGATCGCGGTCGGCACGCTACCTCTACATCTACCTTCGGGATTAGTATTAGACCTAAATAATTGTTATTTGGTGCCACCGTTAAGCATGAACATTATATCTAGATCTTGTTTGATGCGAGACGGTTATTCATTTAAATCAGAGAATAATGGTTGTTCTATTTATATGAGTAATATCTTTTTTGGTCATGCACCCTTGAAGAGTGGTCTATTCTTATGGAATCTCGAGAGTAGTGATACACATATTCATAATGTTGAAGCCAAAAGATGCAGAGTTGATAATGGTAGTGCAACTTATTTGTGGCACTGCCGTTTAGGTCATATTGGTGTAAAGCGCATGAAGAAACTCCATACTGATGGGCTTTTGGAACCACTTGATTATGAATCGCTTGGTACTTGCGAACCGTGCCTCATGGGCAAGATGACTAAAACACCGTTCTCCCGCAACCCGCTGTACCCTCTACTTGAACATGGTGCTTTATGCCTCATATTATTATCCAATGATGTGTTGCCATCCTATGATGTCTGAGTAGATATTTGTTGTCCTATCGGTGGTTGATGAATTGCTATGATTTATTTAATTTGCTTGCGGTTATGTTGCTTTCCTTTGGTGCCCATCATATGAGTGCGTGCGTGGATCACACCCTAGGGTTAGTTGTATGTTAATAGGATTATGTATTGGAGGGCAAGGGTGATAGAAGCTTCAGCCTAGCATAGAAATTGATGCATACGGGATTGAAGGGGGTCCAATATATCTTAATGCTATGGTTGGGTTTTACCTTAATGAACGTTAGTAGTTGCGGATGCTTGCTAATAGTTCCAATCATAAGTGCATAGAATTCCAAGTCAGGGATGACATGCTAGCAATGGCCTCCCGCACATAATACTTTCTATTGGTCTAGTAAAGTAGTCAATTGCTTAGGAACAATTTCGCAACTCCTACCACCACTTTTCCACACTCGCTATATTTACTTTATTGCTCCTTTACTTACAACATCCCCTACTTTTTATTTACGCTCTCTTTATTATCTTGCAAACCTATCCAACAACACCTACAAGGTACTTCTAGTTTCATACCTGTTCTAGGTAAAGCGAACATCAAGCGTGCGTAGAGTTGTATCGGTGGTCGATAGAACTTGAGGGAATATTTGTTCTACCTTTAGCTCCTCGTTGGGTTTGACACTCTTACTTATCGAAAACTGTTGCGATCCCCTATACTTGTGGGTTATCAAGAGAGTCCTAGTCTTGTTTCCTTTGAAAGGGAATATTCCTTATGCTTTCCTTTTAAGCCGTCCTACCATAGCTTAAGCTGGCCTTCCTTGAACCGCCTACTGGGCCTCCGGGTCTTGTCGCTCCTCTAATCCACTGGCCGGGTCATCAATGAGTCACCTGGCTCGGTCGGGTCATCAGTGAGTGGATAGATCTAGAGGGGTCACTTAGTGAGTCGCCAAGTCAGGGCGGGTCACCAGTGAGTCACCAAGTCCGGCCGGGTCATACCGCAGGGTATATCACCGACATTAGCCCCAGTTTAATTTGGATTTATTCATGTTAAACTGATCCTGAAAATAAACACAAGAACAAATTTGACAGGTTGTGCTCCGGGTTAAAAATTTATTGTAAGCCGGCACCTGATCATCGTTAAGTCCTTGTCATTTCCTTGTTGATATCTACATGTCCATGATCTCATAGCAAATCTTCTTTGGCAGATATGTTTGAACTTTTGTCAATGCAAAAAATCCAGATACTTCTTTTGAAAAGTCCGGGTCAATAGGCCAGCTTCAGAGTCAGTTTGCTGACATTGGTCTCTTGTAGAAAAATATTGTAAGAAATAATCCACTTAAGTCAACTTCCAAAGAGCCGGCTTAGAAAATTTTGGTCTTTGAAATACTCATCTAATATTCAGCCGGCTCGAAGATGCAGAAACTTGCCAATTTATGATTACCAAAACTGCCGGTTTATAAAATAGATGACGCCGAGTCATAATTGTTGCCGACACTGGGTCATGATTGTTGCAGACACCGGGTCATAATGATTAGTGACGCATGGTCAATCTGGTTTGCTCAAAAACTGAGATTTTGAAAATATTTCTCCTTATATCCGTGTTACCTGTAGCCCCCCCAAGTCTTGAGCAGAGCAAAGTGATGACTTAAGACTTGCTTCAATATAAATATTACCACTTTGAAGAAATCCATGTTGTTCATCTCAATCCATGTTGTCCCCCAAGTGTCGGGTTGTCATGCTTGAAGCAACCTGGGACTTGTAATTGCCTGATACCTATAAAAGCTTGAATTGTTGACAGGAGCAATTGGTAGCCCCCAAGGGCCGGCTCATTATGATGTGATGAGTCGGGTCTTTCAACGAAGCAAGTAAGAAATGACCTTGCATGAGCCCCCAAGTGTCATGGTGCATGCTTGTAGCGACATGAGACTTGCATATTTGATGTAATCTCAATTTGAATTATGTAGCCCCAAGTGCCTGGTTGCATAGTAGAATAAATCATATCTATTTATAATATAATAGCCATTGCGCTAAAGCGACTTTGAAAACCTTATCTGTTGACAAGTAAATCCGGTGTTTTAATACCCTGCGGCTCTTGGCCGATGGCGATTTAATACGCCTCCATTATAAACCAGAATTTTTATGACCTGACGACTTATAGCCTTTGAGAAAATCCAGAACGGATAACCATTTTGAAGCATCAATTTTAATGAAGAGGTTGGACTTAAGCATTTACATAAGTCATAGTTCTGCAAATCCTGCACAGAGATTAAACAACATACGCCCTAGCGACTTTAACGTCAAAAGCCAGGGCAATAATCCAATGATTGATATGCGCATGATTCCAACGGCGTAATTCAAAATATACCGGCGGCTTAAAATCCATAGCCAGGGCCTATGCAGTAAGGGTGATAACCCAAAACTTAGAAGCCAAACCTTCCAAGTATTAATATTGTCATATGCTGGTGACTTGTCGTCGAAAGCCAGGCCGGGTTAATAGAAACCACATATATATGCTTCATATATGAGCAAAAAGTCTCAAGACAAACCCAAAAACTGTTTTCAAAAACTTAAGTCAAACAGAGAGAAAAATTTGAGGCTTCTGATTCAAATACGATCAATAAACCGGACCAAAGGGGTTAATCTAGGATCTGAATATGATCATGTAGCCCCCTGAGGGAGTCCTGGATTAGGGGTTCTCCGGACATCCGGACTATATCCTTTGGCCGGACTGTTGGACTATGAAGATACGAGATTGAAGACTTCATCCCGTGTCCGGATGGGACTCTACTTGGCGTGGAAGGCAAGCTAGGCAATACGAATATGTATATCTCCTCCTTTGTAACCGACCTTGTGTAACCCTAGCCCCTTCCGGTGTCTATATAAACCGGAGGGTTTTAGTCTGTAGGACAGCATACAATCATACCATAGGCTAGCTTCTAGGGTTTAGCCTCTTCGATCTCGTGGTAGATCAACTCTTGTACTACCCATATTATCAAGAATAATCAAGAAGGACGTAGGGTTTTACCTCCATCAAGAAGGCCCGAACCTGGGTAAAACATCGTGTCCCCTGCCTCCTGTTACCATCTGCCTTAGACGCACAGTTCGGGACTCCCTACCCGAGATCCGCCGGTTTTGACACCGACATTGGTGCTTTCATTGAGAGTTCCTCTGTGTCGTCGCCATTAGCCTTGATGGCTCCTTCGATCATCAATAGCGATGCAGTCCAGGGTGAGACTTTTCTCCCAAGACAGATCTTTGTTTTCGGCGGCTTCGCACTGTGGGCCAACTCGCTTGGCCATCAGGAGCAGATCGGGAGTTACGCCCCTGGCCACCAGGTCAGGTTTGGAAGCTTAAACTACACGGCTGATATCCGCGGAGACTTCATCTTCGACGGATTCGAGCCCCTGCCGAGTGCGCCGCACGGTCACGATGAGCATGATTTAGCTCTGCCATTGGGCAGTATTCGGGAGATCACACCGGCAACCGCTCCAACCCTCAATTCGGAGCCAGTTACGCCAATCATGGACGGGTGGATGGACCCCGCCACAGAGGCCGTATCCTCAGCGGCGATCGAGCCGAGTATCGACCTTACCCCTCACAAGAGCTGTGATGCCAAGCTGCCGGATTCTTCCCCGGCCACGGACTCCGAACCGCCTGCGCCCGTGCCTATCGAATCCGACTGGGCGCCGATCATGGAGTTTACCTCCGCGGATATCTTTCAGCACTCGCCCTTCGGCGACATACTGAACTCATTAAGGTCTCTCTCCTTGTCAGGAGAGCCCTGGCCGGACTACGGTCAGCAAGGTTGGGGTATAGATGATGAAGAAATTCAAAGCCCACCCACCACCCACTTTGTAGCCACTGTCGACAACTTAACGGACATGCTCGAATTCGACTCCGAAGACATCGACGGTATGGACGACGATGCGGGAGACGAAGAGGAACCACTGCCAACGGGGCACTGGACAGCCACCTCATCATATGATATATACGTTGTGGACACACCCAAAGAAGGCAATGGCGACGAGACAGCAGAGGATGACCCCTCCAAGAAGAAACCCAAGAGCCGACGTCAGCGGCGCCGCTCTAAGTCTCGCCAAAGCAAAAGCGGTGACACCGGCACATGAGATAATAGCACTCCGGACAGTGCCGAAGACGACAACAATCCCCTCCAGCAAGATTTAGAGCAGGAGGATAGAGAAGCCAACCCTCCCGACAGAGGGGAAGATGGAGAGGCGGAGGATGATAATTACATGCCCCCTCCGAAGACGAGGCAAGCCTCGATGACGACGAATTTGTCGTGCCGGAGGATCCCGCCGAACAAGAGCGCTTCAAGCGCAGGCTTATAGCCATGGCAAATAGCCTCAAGAAAAAGCAGCAGCTTCAAGCTGATCAAGATTTCCTAGCCGACAGATGGACTGAAGTCCTTGCGGCCGAGGAATATGAACTCGAACGCCCCTCCAAGAGTTACCCGAAGAGAAGGTTGCTACCCCGCCTGGAGGAGGAAGCATTAAAACCTACATCCCCAGCGTATGACGCGGCTGATCGGCCACCTCGTGGCCGCGATAGAGAGGCATTTCAGCCAAAAGCTCAGCCCGCACCCGGACGCCACTCAAATAAAAATGTCAAGGCATGGGGAAACACGCTAGAACTGCGAGACGTATTGGAGGATAAAGCAAAACACGCAAGATCGATCTACGGATCACGAGGGCGCGCCACCACGCGGGACGATAACCGTCACGCTGGATACAGTAAAAGTAAATCCGGCCGGGCCGAACACAGCGGACAAGACTCATTTGAGCTACGTCGCGACATAGCCCAGTACAGAGGCTTCGCACACCCCCTATGCTTCACAGACAAAGTAATGGATCATCAATTCCCAGAGGGTTTCAAACCCGTAAATATAGAATCATACGACGGCACAACAGATCCTGCGGTATGGATCGAGGACTTCCTCCAGCACATCCACATGGCCCGCGGTGACGATCTACACACCATAAAATACCTCCCACTTAAACTCAAAGGACCAGCTCAACGTTGGCTCAACAGCCTGCCAGCAGAATCCATTGGCTGTTGGGAAGATCTGGAAGCCGCATTCCTCGACAACTTCCAGGGCACTTATGTGCGACCACCAGATGCCGATGACTTGAGCCACATAATTCAGCAACCAGAGGAATCAGCCAAGCAATTCTGGACACGGTTCCTGACAAAGAAAAATCAAATCGTCGACTGTCCGGATGCAGAGGCCCTAGCAGCTTTTAAGCACAACATCCGCGATGAGTGGCTCGCCCGACACCTTGGCCAGGAAAAGCCGAAATCTATGGCAGCCCTCATGACACTCATGACCCGCTTTTGCGCGGGAGAAGATAGCTGGCTGGCTCGCAGCAATAATATATCAAAGAACCATGGTACTTCAGATACCAAGGATGGCAATGGCAGGTCATGTCGCAACAAACAAAATCGCCGCATCAACAACGAAAATATCGAGGATAGGGCAGTCAATGCCAGATTCAAAGGCTCTAAACCCGGTCAGCAGAAAAAGCCATTCAAAAGAAGCACTACGGGCCTGTCCAGTTTGGACCGTATACTCGATCGCTCGTGTCAAATACACGGCACCCCCGACAAGCCAGCCAACCACACCAACAGGGATTGTTGGGTGTTCAAGCAGGCCGGTAAGTTAAATGCCGAAAACAAAGTTAAGGGGTTGCATAGCGATGACGAGGAGGACCCCCAGCCGCCGAACACCGGAGGACAGAAGAGGTTCCCCCCACAAGTGCGGACGGCGAACATGATATACGCAACCCACATCCCCAAGAGGGAGCGGAAGCGTGCGTTAAGAGACGTACATGCGTTGGAGCCAGTCGCCCCAAAGTTCAACCCATGGTCCTCCTGTCCGATCACCTTCGATCGCAGGGACCACCCCACTAGTATCCGTCATGGCGGATTCGCCGCACTGGTCCTGGACCCAATCGTCGACAGATTTCAACTCACTTGAGTCCTTATGGACAGTGGCAGCAGCCAGAACCTGCTTTATCAGGACACAGTGCGCAAAATGGGTATAGACCCCTTGTAACGCCCCGAGACCGATGTGCCACGTGTCTGCCAGTTATTCGCTGTCGTTGTCATGTCATTCACTTACGTGCTGCATCTTGCCATGTCATCATGTGCATTGCATCATCATGTTTTCAAAACTTGCATCCGTCCCGGTCTCCTCGTTCCGTCCGTTGTCCGTTCTGAGCCCAGACACACTTGCACGCGCCCGCGGCATGTCTAAAATAGTATTTTATAAGTGGCCGGAAAATGTTCTCGGAATGGGATGAGAGTTGACGTGTGGTCTTATTATAGTGTAGATAGACCGCCTGTCAAGTTTCATCGCATTCGGAGATCGTTTGATGCCCCAACAGATAACTATAGCGGCAATATAGCCGGTCTAACGTCGGACGTTTTCGGTCTCCAGAAACAATCGCCGGGCCTCCCTCTCTTCTCTTCTCTCAGTTCGAGACCGTCTACACAGCCCACTACCTACCGCCAGGTCCAACCTAACCTCTCTCGTCAGCCCGCGGCCCTCCTTGCGCGTGTCCGAAAATTGTCCCGGACCCAACCCGGGCAGTCGTCACCGTTGTGTCCGGATCATTCCCAAACATCTACAAAATATCACTGTTTTCTTAATTGGGCTCCCTACCTATTTTTCTCGGACCGTCTGATTTCAATCGGAGGGACTAGATCATCCCTCTCCTTTCATCTACATGCTATAAATAGCCCCTAACCCTAAATTCTAGGACTTTTGTCCCCTCTAACCGCCGCCACCTACAGCCTCCCTCATCCACCTTGGGATCCTCCCAGATCCGATCCACTAGCCCCCTCGTTCTGCAAACCAGCGTCAGCCTCTGCTTCCCTTCGATTTCAGTCAGCGGCCAACCCATCGATCCGCTGCCTCCCTCGAGCTCCAACAGGACAGCGCCCCTGGATCCCCTGCCCGAGCTCCTCCTCGCGCGCCCGTCTCCTCGGCTGATCTGCCTCGCCACCGAAGCTTCTTCGCCCGAGCACCCATGGAGAGGGCCTCCCAAGCCACCTCTTGCGGCTCCACCTCGAGGTCCCAGCTCTGCTGCACCCGCCATCGTCTTCTACCCAACAGGTCGCTGTCACCTCGCCTCCTCTTCCTGTCCTCCTGTTCATCTTCCCCTCCGTCTATCATCTCTCCTTTTCACTTTAACCAGGAGATAACCAGGAGCCGCCATGGATGGCTGAGCCCCTTGCCGAGCTCCTCAAGTCCCGCAGCGGCCTCGACTCCTCCGCTCCGGCCGTCATCGCCGGAACGCGCCACCACAGGGCCGCAGCCGAACCCCATGGCGCCATTGTCGGCGACTCCGAGCGCGCCCGAGCTGCTCTTCCTCCCGCTAGCCTCCTCTGCGCGCCAAATCCGTCGCCGTCGTCCAAGTTCCTCGCCGTCAGCCTCTACCTACCCTGCTGCAAGCAGCAGTTCGGGATCGAGCCGTGCTTGCCCGCCGTGCCTCCAGCTAACCCTCGAGCGAGGGCCTCGAGCCAGGGATCCTCTCCGCCGCCTCTACCTTGACCCCCGCCCAGATTTCGCGCCACTCCGCCACCACGACACCGGCCCCTGCCCGCCGGAGCTGCGTCTCCCTGTGCCCGCAACCGCGCTGCGGCAGCTCTGCTTCTTGTCAAGAAAGAGGACGCCCGCTCTGCTCAAGCGTTGACCGCGCCCCGCTCAAGCGCTACGCGCCAGGCATGCAGCGAGGCCGGCCCTCCACCTCGTTCGATCCAGCCTGCCAGCCGCCTCCTCTGACTGGGCCGAAGCCCATGGTGAGGCCACCTAGTGTTTTTTTTCCTTCTGATGGGCTAACAGTTTCGGCCCATGTCTGTTTTTCTTCTATCAGCGATTTTTCCTATTTATCCAGAAAACTGCCAGTTTATAGTTTAGTCCCTAGACAACATGCATATAATTACTCATGAACCGTGCGTCGGAATTAAATAAACTTTATATGTAAAATGGCTAGGATTTTGTCTAGTTTAATAATATGCAACTTTCACCCATGTTTAAAATGTTTAAAATGCTGTTTAGTTAAATTTGCTCCTATGCCATGTTAAAATGCTTTAATTCATAACTAAATAACCGTAACTCGGATTGTAATAAACTTTATATGTAAATGGGGTAGAATTTTGCCTAGTTTAACATGGGGGCATCATCTTGCATGTTTAATAACTATAAAATATGGTTTAGGGCAGAACAGTACCAAACTTAATATATGCATATGAGGTTTTTCCGGAATTGTTGTTTGTTGTTTCCGGCCTCATTTAAACTTACCAAGATTAGATAGTTTCATCTTGCTTCACCTCTTGCCATGCTAACAACATTTAATATTGTTGGGTACATAAACGAGAGAGAACTAAATAAGTCACGTGGTGTTCCGTCAATATGCAACTCGTTGCATATTTGAGCTCCACTTAATTTGTAGGACTGTTTGTGCACTTTGCCATGCCATGCTTCATTAAACCGGACATGCATCATACTCGATTATGCATCATGCCATGTTGATGTGTTGGTTGTTTACTATGTTGTTTGCTTCTTTCCGGTGTTGCTTCTTCGGGTGGGTTCCGATAATGTCGTGTTGTGAGGATTCGTTCGACTACGTCCGTTTGTCTTCTTCATGGACTCGTTCTTCTTCCTTGTGGGATCTCAGGAAAGATTACCATACCCTCGAAATCACTTCTATCTTTGCTTGCTTAGTTGCTCGCTCTTTTGTTATGCCTATGCTGCGATACCTACCACTTGCTTATCATGCCTCCCATATTGTTTAACCAAGCCTCTAACCCACCTTGTCCTAGCAAACCGTTGATTGGCTATGTTACCGCTTTGCTCAGCCCCTCTTATAATTTTGTTAGTTGCAGGTGAAGATTGAAGTTTGTTCCTTGTTGGAACATGGAGATGTTGTTCCTTTTTGGAACATGGTTACTTGTTGGGATATCACAATATATCTTATTTAATTAATGCATCTATATACTTGGTAAAAGGTGGAAGGCTCGGCCTTATGCCTGGTGTTTTGTTCCACTCTTGCCGCCCTAGTTTCCGTCATATCGGTGTTATGTTCCCGGATTTTGCGTTCCTTACGCGGTTGGGTTATAATGGGAACCCCTTGACAGTTCACTTTGAATAAAACTCCTCCAGCAAGGCCCAACATTGGTTTTACCATTTGCCACCTAGCCTCTTTTTCCCTTGGGTTAGGCCAGCCCAAGGGTCATCTTTATTTTAAACCCCCGGGCCAGTGCTCCTCTGAGTGTTGGTCCAACCCAGAGCACCGTGCAGGGCCATCCATTGGCAAATTGGGTTACGTCGGCTCCTGTACGCTTAGCTTATCCGGTGTGCTCTGAGAACGAGATATGTGCAGCTCCTATCGGGATTTGTCGGCACAGCGGGTGGTCTTGTTGGACTTGTTTTACCATTGTCGAGGATGTCTTGTAGAACCGGGATACCGAGTCTGATCAGAATGTCTCGGGAGGAGGTCTATTCCTTCGTTGACCGTGAGATCTTGTGATGGGCTAAGCTGGGACACCCCTGCAGGGATTTGAACTTTCGAAAGCCGTGCCCGCGATTATGGGCAGATGGGAATTTGTTAATGTCCGGTTGTAGAAAACCTAAAGTTGACCTTAATTAAAATACATCAACCGCGTGTGTAACCGTGATGGTCTCTTTCCGGCGGAGTCCGGGAAGTGAACACGGTGTTGGAGTTATGCTTGACGTAGGTTGCTCTAGGATCACTTCTTGATCATACTTTTATCGACCGTGCTTTGCCTTCTCTTCTCGCTCTCATTTGCGCATGTTAGCCGCCATATATGCTAGTCGCTTGCTGCAGCTCCACCTCATACCTTTACCTTACCCATAAGCTTAAATAGTCTTGATCGCGAGGATGCGAGATTGCTGAGTCCCCGTGACTCACAGATACTTCCAAAACTAGCTTGCAGGTGCCGATGAGTCCATACAGATGACGCAACCCAGCTCAGGAGGAGCTCGATGAAGATCTTGTCCTTTGTGTTGTTTCGTTCTAGTTGATCAGTAGTGGAGCCCAGTTGGGGTCGATCGGGGACCTTTGTCGCATTTGGGGTTCTTCTTTTATTTTGGTTCCGTAGTCGGACCTTGATTGTATCTGGTTGATGTAATGCTTTATTCATGTATTGTGTGAAGTGGTGATTGTAAGCCAACTAAGTATCTCTTTCCCTTATGTATTAAATGGGTTGTGTGAAGATTACCTCACTTACGACATTGCTTTCAATGCAGTTATGCCTCTAAGTCGTGCTTCGACACGTGGGAGATATAGCCGCATCGAGGGCGTTACACCCCTCAAGGCTCAAACCCACAAAAACGACCTTCAAAAGCGTCATACTAGGTGTAGAGGCCCATTGCACAGGCTCAGTTACAATGGAAGTGGTCTTCGGATCCCCGGATAACTTCCGAAGCGAGGAGTTAATCTTCGATATAGTCTCGTTCCGCAGTTGCTATCATGCACTGCTCGAGCGAACCGCATTCGCGAGATTCAACGTAGTACCGCACTATGCATATCTTAAGCTCAAGATGCCAGGACCATGGGGGTCATCACAGTCAATGGAAACACAGAGCGCTCTCTCCGTACGGAGGAGCACACTGCAGCCCTCGCATCAGAAGCACAAAGCAGCCTCTTAAGGCAATCCACCAGTTCGGCGATTCAAGACCCGGACACCTTCAAGCGCGCCCAGAGTAATCGGCAACAAGACCGCCTGGCATGTTCCGAGCTCGCATAGCAATGCGGCCCCCACCCCAGTACCAGCCAAACGGCGAAATTCGTGCACGCGTACATAATTACGCATTAAAAATACCATGGGCACAGGTGGGGAGGTGGGCACGACTACGGCACGCCCCAAGACGCGGCTCAACCGCACTAGGCGCTTCCTGCTTTGTTATTTTTCTCTCTTTCAGGACTTTAATCTCAGGAAACCTCGTCCGGCAGTACGGTTGCCGGACACACGATGCAACAACCAAGGAGGCAGAAAGATACGTCGCACCACGGAACTCCCAGGTGGTCTCTGACAATGACTGAAATACCTGCTTTAAATACCATTTCTCAGCTTGCCCTTGGAGGGGACATGTCAAATAGTCCTACTTTTTGCTTATCGCACTACTTGTATCATTTTGCTTCGACGCACCTTTTTGAATAAACAATGCATAGCACTAGACTATTACCGCATTCTTTATTCTTTCTTATATATATATATATATATATATATATATATTAGCAGAATAACTATTCTGCATACCACTTCGGCACTGCACGCTCAACAGAAGCGCACTGCATCATTTTGACGACGAGCACTGCAATAGAGACTAGTGAACTTCTCGTCGGAAAAAACTGCATGCGTTATTTTTTCGGTACTGTTTTCGCTCTAATTTTTTAACCGTTTATCGGAATGAGGCGTGTAATATACCATTGAAAAGCTATGGATTAGGCGCAACTTCGACATGTTGAACACTTTTCGAGATTCCACACGGTTTAAGAGCAGTTTTGAAAATAGTGCGGCGGATGACGAGTGGCAGCGAGCGTTTTTTCGTGTTTTTTCTAAACCGCTTGTTGGAATGAAGCAAATGATACATCGTTGGATAGATATCGTCGAGGCGCATCTTTTTCATATATAAATATTTCTCTAATTCATTACGGTTTAAGAGCAGTTTCAAATTTACTAAATCGCGGAACTCTGTTTTTCAAATTTTTTGAAATTTTCGGTACTGTTTTTGCTCCAGTTTTCTAACCGTTTGTCGAAACGAGACATATGATACGCCGTTGGAAAGCTACAGACAAGGCGCAACCTTCATATGTTGAAATGGTTTTGAGATTCCTTACTGATTTTAGTTAATTTTGAAAATCGTGCGGCTGATTTCGAGAGGCAGCGGCTGTTTTTTCACGAAATTTTTATGAACGGCTGGTCAGAATAATTCAAATCATACGCTGTTGGAAAGATATCAACGAGACGCAACTTTTTCATGTAGAACACTCTCTCTAATACCTTACGGTTTAAGAGCAGTTTCGAATTTACCGACAAGCGGACACTCTGTTCTTCGCGAGACCAAAATCGTCATATTTACTGCATCGGACAGAAGAACGCACTGCTTCAGATGAAATACCGCACTTCATTAGATGGTCAAGGGCACTGCATGGTTTCTTTTTGTTTAGACATATTTTTTCTCGGACGGGGAAAAAAGAACGCACTGCTTCAGACGGAATACCGCACGTCATTAGATGGGCAAGTGCACTGCATGGTTTTTTTTTGTGGGACGTAAATTTTTCCAAACGTGGTGGAGTGCACTTCGTGTCGAGCGTTGGTACTGCAGGGACGAGGTGAGTGCACTGCATCAATTTTTCTTTTTCCAATATTCTTTCTACTGCACACAACAACAGAGTGAGCTGCATTAAAAAAATCAACTTTTCCAATTTGTTTTTGCAGTCGGCAACATAGTGAACCACTGGGAGAGAGAAGATCACTGCGGCAATGAAACAAGTGAGCTGCACCTAAACAATTTTGTTGTTGTTTTCTTCAATGAATGTTTCCGAGAGAGCTGCGATCTGTACATATCTGGACTACGAACCAGGGCAAACGAACTACAGTGATCCTCTTTTTAATCCATAGTACAAACACACACAAATTACAATGACGAGGAACTACTACAACAACAAAAAAAGAACTCCACTTTTTTGCACAAACCGAGCTGCACTGGAGTGGCACCAGGAA
This sequence comes from Triticum urartu, assembly GCF_003073215.2. Lineage (NCBI taxonomy): Eukaryota > Viridiplantae > Streptophyta > Magnoliopsida > Poales > Poaceae > Triticum > Triticum urartu. The sequence goes on from NC_053022.1 coordinate 22,440,614, forward strand.
CTGCAACACGCCATGTAGAGCACCTCCTCTCTCACTCCAGCGATCTACAAAGGACAGCGTGGCCAACCACACAGAGAGCGGCCACTGGCACATCCACGGCACCGCACCAAGATCATAGGCGAACTGCAGACAAGCAAAATCAGAAGAAAAAGAAGTTCCCAAAGTGCAATAGAACGACGGTGAAGCACCGCACCACAGCGTGGGGAACCAAGCGAACTGCAACCGGCGGCGCCCTATCCTCAACTGAATGCCGGTGATGGGAGACAAGATTGAGATGCCCATGGCGGCACCTGCGGGCATAAGGGAGATGAAGTTGCAGCCCACCACCACCACACCCCCAGCCATCGAAGTCCAGAGGGCCGCGCGTGGCATGGCGCGCAGGCCTGGTTGCCCGGATCCAGGGGCGCACGGTCAGGAGGGGCAGCATGAGACGGACGACGATGGAGGATGGTGGTCGAGGTCAACACGAGATGCACTCAAACGCATGCACTCACCGAACGCACTTCACGCACGAGCGCCACCGAGCTGCACTGCCACCGAGCTACACCACGAGCGCCACCGAACTGCAGAGAGTCCTCTCGCCGAGGAGCCACCGGAGGCATGAGCGACCTGGACCCATCAGCCGTCAAGTCCAGGATGGGGAGGAGGCCGGACGGGGGAGCTGCCCCGGCCGCAGCGGCGGGGGTCCAGGCGGGACGCGCTGGAGGCGGATCCCACCGGATCCAGCACAGGGAGAGGTTGCTGTGGAGGGGCGATCGCCATGGATGGGGAGGAGGCAGTGGTGCTGGCCGGAGGGGGCGGACCGGAGGGGCTGGATCCGGCGGCGGGGCGTCGCGGGTGTCCGACGGGGCATGGATCCGGCGCGGCGGGGTGGTGGGGCGGGGATCCGACGACGCGGGGTTGGAAGGGGAGAAGGTCGGGGGTGGTGGAGCCGTGGCGCGGCGGGGCTCGCCGGGGTGGGCGCGATGGAGGAAGGTGGGGGCGGGGCGGGGGAAAGGTGGGAGAAGGTGAGGTGGTGCTCTGGCGGCGGCGGCGCCGGTAGAAGGTGGAGGGAGGTGGGGGTTTGGATCGGGGGAAGAGGGAGGTGGGTGTCGTGCGGGAGCTGGGGGTGGGCTTTGTTAGTGGCAGTGGGGTGGTTCGGTTCGCGGTGCGGTACGGAGAGAGGTGTTAGCAGAATAAGCGATTCGGTGTGCAGAATAAGACTCTTAAGGGTGTTATCATAATAGAACCACCCTATATATATATATATGTGTGTGTGTGTGTGTTCATTTATGACATTCAGCACCCGTACACTCTGGTACGGCCAATACGCCAGGGGCTTTAGCATACCCCATAATACGGCGTGAGAAGTCCGAACACTTTCGATAGTGCGGCACCCCGAGCTTATAGCATTATATGCATCAGCTCCGAATCATGTCTTGGGTCAATAGTTGAGTTTGCCCGGCTCCCATGTTTTGGTACCTTACGTTCCGCTATATCGGCTAAGGTAGCACTGGCAGAACTACTGCGATTGTGTCATGGTTCAGCTAGGCTAAGCACCTCAGTAGAGAAAGCTAAAACTGACTGTCATGATAAGGCGAGAGCTGGTCGCTGTTCGAGAGGTATCGAGTCCCTAAGGACTTATGCCGCTTAGAGCGAGGAGTTGGCTTTGTCCGGCTTAAGGGGTGCATAGCGCCCCGAATTCGGCCTTCCGAATACTAGGGGCTTCGCCAAAATTTAAAATTGTAGAATTCTATGGCTAAGTGAGAGTGATAAAGCAATATAGTCCGGTTGCCTCGTTCGTTGTGCTGAGCACATCCCCCGAAGGACCCAACAATGGGAAAAAGAGTGCTCAGGTTTATCCCGAACACCCCAGCACTCGTGGCCTGGGGGCAGAAGCCGACGACTGGCCATCTCTCAGATTTGATAAACAACCACACAGAAGGTAAATATTTTAAATTCAAATAAGTGTTGCATAGCGCATATGAACAAGTTTTCATAATACAGGATCACCCGAGCAAGTTAATTCAAAAATTACGTCCTTCGCACACTCGTCCGCCACAAGACGGGCACCCTTCAGGACACCCTCATAATACATCTCAGGGTGGCGATGCTCCTTGCCCTACGGCGGCCCCTCCTTCACCAGCTTCTCTGCGTCCATCTTGGCCCAGTGCACCTTCGCACGGGCAAAGGCCCGGCGTGCACCTTCGATGCAGACGGACCGCTTTATGGCCTGCAGCCGTGGGCAGGCATGCACAAGCCGCCTCACCAGGCCAAAGTAGCTGTGGGGAAGGGAGTCGCCAGGCCACCTCCGGACTATAAGGCCCCTCATGGCCTGTTCGGCTGCCTTATGCAGCTCGACCAGTTGCTTCAGCTGGTCGCTCATAGGCATCGGGTGTTCGGTCCCAGTATACTGAGACCAGAACAGCTTCTCTGTCGAGCTTCCCTCCTCGGCCTGGTAAAACTTCGTGGCATCCGACACGCTACGGGGCAAATCTGCGAATGCTCCTGGAGATCTCTCGACTCGGGTAAGTAACAAGTAATTTACTTTCACATGCTTGCTTTGCATATTGAATGCCTTACCCGCCGCTATCCTCCTCATCGCCTCAATCTCCTAGAGGGCCTTTTGGGCTTCAGCCTTCGCATTCTTTGTGCTCTCGAGGGCCGCGGCAAGCTCGGACTCTCGCGTCTTCGAGTCAAGCTCCAAAGCCTCGTGCTTCTTCATGAGAGACTGAAGCTCTTGTTGCACCTCGCCCACCCGTGCCTCTTGCTTTTCCCGCTCGGTGCGCTCCTTGGCCGCTTTGTCTTCGGCCTCAGACAACGCTTGCTTCAGGGTCGCCACTTCGGTCGTGGCTCCTGGCACATTCATGATGATCCTGTCATTTCACAACCACATTCTCTTTTATATATAGACAAGGTATTACTTACCTTTGTTCTCCTCGAGCTGCCTCTTGGCAATGCCGAGCTTTTTCTCGGACCCCTTGAGGTCCTGCTTCAGTGCGGCGACCTCCACAGTCAGTGCGGCAGAGGTCAGTAGCGAAGCCTGCGTACGCATACAGACATACTTATATTAGACTCCTGCAGATATTATTGGTCCTCTATTCAGCTTTTCTTTGAACACAAAACAGAGCATCAGGGGCTACTGTCTATGCGGTAATATTTTTCCTATATTTTAAATACTTACCTCAAGCCTGTGAGAAGGCTGGTACAGGCTTTAGTCAGTCCGCTCTAGGCGGACTGAACCTTCTTGATCACCGCACTCATAATAGTGCGGTGCTCTTCATCGATGGAAGCGCCGCTAAGCGCTCCCAACAGTTCGTCCAGTGCCTCTGGATGGACAAAGGTCACCGGCACGGACGGCTTGCCCCTCTTGGAAGAGGGCCGCCTGCCCGAGTCCGGAACCACTGGAGGTTCTGGTGCAGTGTCCGGCTGCGGGCTGAACTTGGAGCCCTTGGGAGCCTTGCTCCCTTTGCTCCTGGAGTCCGGAAGGTCGCCTTGAGGCACCTCTGGGACTGTCTCCCCCCGGCTCGGTGCCCATTGAGACAGTACCTCGGCATTGTCTGCAGGGCAAGGAGATGTGGTGGTTGGAAGTGTATCACTATCCATGTCCGACGAGTCCAAGGAACCGTCCGACGATGATACGTCGATACGGGCTTGGGGCGGACTGCATAATCATATTCGACGTTAGGAGAAGCAGTGCAACAAAAGTATGCTATGAGTTACTCTGGTATCCGAATACTTACGACTTTGCCAGGGGCTGGGCCCTGAGCAGCCACTCGTCTTCGCCGTCGGCGGCGGTGGTGGAACAGTCCGGAAGGAGAGTCCTTCCCTTCTTGGACCCTTCGGCCTCCCCGGTTGGGGCGGCCTTCCTTTTCTTGTCTCCCCCGGCTGGAGGGGGAGATTCTTCATCTTCCTTCTCCTTGTTTTCATGGGAGGAGTGTGTCTCCGAGTTATGGGACGATGAGTCTGATACCACCTGGCGCCGGGAACTCTTTCGGGTTCCCTTGGCCTTCTTCTTGGTCCTATCCGGCACCTCATAAGGAGGCGGAGTCCGCATCTCCGTCATGGGAGCGTCCGCAGGGTCTTCGGGCAGAGGGGCCGGACAGTTGATCTGCTCCGATGTCTCCATCCAGTCTTGTCAACGGCATGGGAGCTCAGACCCCGCGCATGGTTAAACTATGGGAAATAAACACCCTATCAGATGACAGAACTTACCGGATTCGCAGAACGCTTTGCGCTTAGCCCGCTGTCCTCGGTAAGAGAAGGAGGGACCTCGGCGCCCTTGAACAACACCCTCCAAGACGTCTTTATGCGTCGTGTCGAAGCGCTCGCTTAGAGTCTGGTGCCGGGCCGGGTCGAACTCCCATAAGTTGAAATCCCGTTGTTAACACGGGAGGATCCGGCGGAAGAGCATGACCTGGAATATGTTGACAAGCTTAAGTTTCTTGCTTGTCATGTTTCGGATACACTTCTGGAGTCCGTCCAGCTCCACCGATGAACCCCAGGACAGGACCTTCTCCTTCCAGGAAGTGAGCCGCATGGGGATTCCAGATCAAAACTCGGGGCCGCCACCCAGTTGGTGTCGCGAGGCTCGGTGATGTATAACCACCCCGATTGCCACCCCTTTATGGTCTCCGTGAAGGAGCCCTAGAGCCATATAACATTGGGCATTTTGCCCACAATGGCACCACCGCATTCCGCTTGTTGGCTGCCCACCACCTTCGGCTTGATATTGAAGGTCTTCAGCCACAGGCTGAAGTGGGGCCGGATGCAGAGGAAAGCCTCGCACACGACGATGAACGCTGAGATGTTGAGGATGAAATTTGGGGCCAGATCATGAAAGTCCAGCCCATAATAGAACATGAGGCCACGGACGAATGGATGGAGAGGAAACCCCAGTCCGCGGACGAAGTGGGGGAGGAAAACCACCCTTTCGTGAGGCTCCGGGGTAGGGATGACCTGCCCCGCGGCTGGCAGCCGGTGCGCGATATCCGCGGCTAAGTATCCGGCTCCATGTAGCTTTTTGATGTGTCCCTCCGTGACGGAGGAGGCCATCCACTTGCCTCCCGCTCCGGACATGTTTGGAGAGAGTTGAGGAGAAGGATGTGGACTTGGGCGTTGGAGCTCGAGTGCGCGAGAATGGATGAGCAAGGAGGAAGAAGGCGTGGGTAGAAAAAGGTGAGATCTTATCCCTTTATAAGGGCGGTCTAAACTGTGCGCCCCCACTAGCCTGGTAAAACTCGCTTATCCCCCAAGCGCCGTAATTGATGGCGCGATTGGGTTACCCACATCCGTATTGATGAGGATACCGTAATAAGGGGAGCATGATCTCTGCTTTGACAAGACGTGTCAAGAAACCAACTCGCGTTATGGGCGGGGCTGGTTAAAGAAAAATGGTTCGAATAATTACCGGGCCATGGCGTGATGTCATGCTGCCAAAACGTGACAGCAGATTAGATTTGTGGAAATATTATTCTCTCTACCACTAGTGCAGAACAGGGTAATAGCACCGGTTCGTAAGGCCCTTTAGTGCCGGTTCCATAACCAGCACTAAAGTGTGGGCACTAAAGGCCCCCCCTTTAGTACCGGTTCAGCACGAACCGGTGCTAAAGGGCAAACACATGGCACGAGCCAGCTCCATGGGCGCGTAGGACAATAGTACCGGTTGGTAACACCAACCGGTACTAAATGTTTTGGTGTGTTTTGTTTTTTTACTTTAATTATGTGTTTTCAATTTAATTTAGTGATTGTTTTACATTATAATGAGTTGTTAAATCATTAGGTTATTAGTTTGACTGGATGCGTGTGGATCCTAGCTAAGTCATCAAGTATATGTCATATCCATATTATATATAATTGATCACCTACTTAAGTGATCGAGGTAATATATATGGATATGGCATATATATACTTGATCACTTAGCTAGAATCCATCCAGTTGAAACTAATATGCAATTTCTTTCATAAATGATATAATAACTCATCATCATCATATTAATTAATATAAAAACTCTTGCATCATATATATCATCACCAACGGTTTTCATAGCAAAGATATCATCGAGTTCAACATGGTAATGATATTATAAGCGTTCATAACACCACAAAAGCAAATCACTGTTTGAGATTAAGTTCAGGACGAAGAACACGGACATGAGAGGACAAGTACTAAGAGCATGAACTAGCTAATTAATCACTCTTGCTGCTCTCTCTCAGGTAAAATAGCATAGAACATGTATACCTTTGCTGATTCATCATATTGGAGCATGCAGATGAACCTGTCTCCTAATCGCGGGTTGCGCTTCTGATTGCTGCCCCCTAGTACTTCTCTGTGATCGTTCACAATTTTGTTCCAGTCTTTTAATATTAAGCATTCCTCGCTATTAGAAATCCTGAATGCACTAAAGTGCATTGTAGGATATCTTGGCCGTAAGCTAACAATATTCATGGTACCTTTAGTCTCGATCCAATCAGGCACAACATTCATCGGGAGTCCCTGTTGAAGAACATCGTATAGTAACATACCTAGCAATGAAGTTTAGCTTAAAAAAATAATGTATGCAAAAGATGCACTGAGAAGAGATAGTAGAAATCTTACCATCTTTCCTAAATATATGGGATCGTACTTCAGTACGAACACTATTGGTCGCACGTTTTGAGTACTAACATTTCTAAGTGCAGGAAAGAAATTTGTCTTGACAGCATCAAGATCCTCAAGCCATGAAACATAATGACTTGTCTCCTCGCAGTTTAGTTCAGCCCCGGGACAGTGGATGGTCCTGTCTACCAAGAGCCGGGCATGTTTGCTTGACTGGAAGTAAGCTGTCAATATTAATTGAGATCTATTAATTATTCAACTGGTTCAAATAATCTCATATCGAAGACATAAATATGGTTGAGAAACTTACATAATGGTAGAACTGGAGGCGCCTGCACATCGACCCAGATGTCTCTATTACCTTCAATATCATCTTCCGGACGAATATCAAAGGTGATAACCATATCAGGCTCAAATGCATAAGCCTTGCATAGTTCTTGCCAAGTTTTGCATTCAAAATAGGTGTATGTGTCTGCATTGTGTAATTTGACGTTGAAGGTATAACCATGCTCGGTCTTCAAGTAAACTCTTTTTACCTCCATAGTTTCGTTAGGACTGAAACCTATCTTATCCAAGACAAAAATTCTTGCATGGCAGGGGATGCGCTAGTAGAATAGTGAAAAATTAAAATTAAAAGGTGAAGCAAAATGAAGCATAAGTCATGCTTAATTACGAAGAAAGACTTGTCGTTGTGACTTACTGTATCCACTTCGAAGTTCTCATCCAGCTTGATGCTGAAGCATCTATTATCAACTAGAAAATTTTGGCCGCACAGGCCGCGCTGGTCTTCGCAGTATTCACACATAATGAAATCATGTTCGTCGTCAGACGACATTCCTATGTTCATAGGTGAAACATTAAACACTTATTAGTTCTATTAATTCAACTAATTCTGTTAATTCAACTGGTTCAACTAAGCACTTACGAAGAATATACCTAATTAATTAAACTAATTCAACTAACTAGTTCAACTAATTAATTGAACTAATTCATCTAATATCTAACATATATGTTCATATATAGGTGAAACATTAAACACTTACTAGTTCTATTAATTCGACTAAATAAACTTGTTCTATTAATTCAACTAAGCATTTACTAAAAATAAACTTGTTCTATTAATTCAACTAAGCATTTCTTACTAAAATAAAGTAGGTAGTTCTATATAGTAATATTTTGATTAGATCATCAAATCTCATATACCTAAATTTTCTTACTAAAAATAAACTTGTTCTATTAATTTTCATACTAAAATTAAACTAGTTATATTAATTCAACTAGTTCAAATAATCTCATATATATACCTAATTAATATCTAGCTATACTAATTCAACTAGTTCAACTTGTTCTAATTCATGTAAAATATATTTAACATCTTTTCCATATAATTCGTCTAACCATTAACATTCTAACATTATTATCTACGTAATTTATCTAACATTAATCTAAACAACAGAAAATAGAAAATAAGTAAAAATTAACAATGTGTGTGTATGTGTGTGTGTACGTATGACCGGGGGACGGCGGCGTACGGGCGTCGGCGGGCGACGACGGGGGGACGGGCGCGGCGGGCGAGAGGCGGCGGCGACGTACGGGCGCGGCGGGGGCGACGGGTCGGGCGGTGATGGCGGCGGGGGTGGCGAGGGCGGCGCGCGATGGGGCGACGGGCGCGCGGCGAAGAAGTTTGGATCGAGAAGAACTACTGGTGGTCGATGAACTAATTTTTTCGTAGGTTCCATATATATAGGAGGGGTCTGTAGTGCCGGTTGGAGCCATCAACCGGTACTAAAGGCCAATTTTCGCCAGGCCAAGGGGCGGGAAACGGCCCCTTTAGTACCGGTTCGTGCCACGAACCGGTACTAAAGACCCCCCCTTTAGTACTGGTTGGAGCCACCAACCGGTACTAATGGTTGTGCGCTGCCACCGGTGGTGCACAATGTTTAGTCCCACCTCGCCGAGCGAAGGGCAGCCGCACTAGTTTACAAACCCAGCCGCGGCTGCTCCTTCGAGCTTCTCTATATAGCAGGCTTCTGGCCCTAACTAGGGCGCGCTGGCACTTCTGGGCCTGCATTTGCACACCCTAGGTTTGGCAGGCCCACTGTGCAGCCCGCCAACAAATTTTTTATATAGTTTTTTCTTCTCTGCATTATTTATTTTCTTCTATTTATTTTTGAGTAGTTTTTTATATAGTTTTTTATTTTCTGCATTATTTACTTTCTTCTATTTATTTTTGAGTAATTTTTTTGTATAGTTTTTTTTTCTGCATTATTTCTTTTCTTCTTTATTTTCTTCCATTTCCAGTTTGTACACGAAGTGCGTCCAGTTTTTGCCGTGACCCTCTCTACTCTTTCGCACATGCTATGCGGGTGAATGATGATACCATGCCAAGTTTCAACATTTTCAGAATTCATTTTGTAGGATTTTCAATTGCATGTCATTTAGCTCTCTAAACAATTAGGTAAATGACCGAAAAACAACAAATGATGTCAGAACATGTTGGAAGTTGATGACGTCGCTTTGAATGCTGCATACTGAACGCAAAAGAAGTCGGTAGTTTAAATAAGTTTAAAAAACATTGAAGTGCCTGTGTAACAGATGAGTTCTTGTCCGAAACCTTGATACTCCGAAAGAGTTTGTCTAGTTTGTACACGAAGTGCGTCCAGTTTTTTGCCGTGACCCTCTCTACTCTTTCGCGCATGCTATGCGGGTGATATGATGATACCATGCCAAGTTTCAACATTTTCAGGATTCATTTTGTAGTGATTTTCAATTTCACGGTCATTTAGCTCTCTAAACAATTAGGTAAATGACCGAAAAACAACAAATGATGTCAGAACATGTTGGAAATTGATGACGTCGCTTTGAATGCTGCATACTGAACACAAAAGAAGTCCGGAGTTCAAATAAGTTTAAAAAACATTGAAGTGGCCGTGTAACAGATGAGTTCTCGTCCGAAACCCTGATACTCCGAAAGAGTTTGTCCAGTTTGTACACGAAGTGCGTCCAGTTTTTGCCGTGACCCTCTCTACTCTTTCGCGCATGCTATGCGGGTGATATGATGATACCATGCCAAGTTTCAACATTTTCAGGATTCATTTGTAGTGATTTTCAATTTCACGGTCATTTAGCTCTCTAAACAATTAGGTAAATGACCGAAAAACAACAAATGATGTCAGAACATGTTGGAAATTGATGACGTCGCTTTAAATGCTGCATACTGAACACAAAAGAAGTCCGGAGTTCAAATAAGTTTAAAAAACATTGAAGTGGCCATGTAACAGATGAGTTCTCGTCTGAAACCCTGATACTCCGAAAGAGTTTGTCCAGTTTGTACACGAAGTGCGTCCAGTTTTTGCCGTGACCCTCTCTACTCTTTCGCGCATGCTATGCGGGTGATATGATGATACCATGCCAAGTTTCAACATTTTCAGGATTCATTTTGTAGTGATTTTCAATTTCACGGTCATTTAGCTCTCTAAACAATTAGGTAAATGACCGAAAAACAACAAATGATGTCAGAACATGTTGGAAGTTGATGACGTCGCTTTGAATGCTGCATACTGAACACAAAAGAAGTCCGGAGTTCAAATAAGTTTAAAAAACATTGAAGTGTCCGTGTAACAGATGAGTTCTCGTCCGAAACCCTGATACTCTGAAAGAGTTTGTCTAGTTTGTACACGAAGTGCGTCCAGTTTTTGCCGTGACCCTCTCTACTCTTTCGCACATGCTATGCGGGTGATATGATGATACCATGCCAAGTTTCAACATTTTCAGGATTCATTTTGTAGTGATTTTCAATTTCACGGTCATTTAGCTCTCTAAACAATTAGGTAAATGACCGAAAAACAACAAATGATGTCAGAACATGTTGGAAATTGATGATGTCGCTTTGAATGCTGCATACTGAACACAAAAGAAGTTCGGAGTTCAAATAAGTTATTAAAAATAAAAAAGAGGTGCAATGTTGGTTAATTTGCTTCAAGCCATTCGGAGTAGTGTAGACTGCACTGCACATAGCTCAGTGCAATCTATGCTATTCCGCAAGGCTTGAAGCTAATCAACATGTAGGTGAGCATTGCAACTCTTCGTCATTGTCTGTGCACTCATGGCTTATAAACCGCTCATACTTCCTCTCTCTTGGCGAGGTGGGACTAAAAATCAGCTTCCAAAGAAACTCTATTACCGGTTCATGCCATGAACCGGTACTAAAGGTCTTCGTGGGGGCCCCAGACTGACCATAGCCTGACACAGCCTCATTAGTACCGGTTCGTGGCATGAACCGGTACTAAAGGTTACCCACGAACCGGTACTAATGATGCTCGCCCGCCTAGCCGTTGGAACCGGCACTAATGGTCACATTAGTGCCGGCTCAAATTCAAACCGGCACTAATGTACTAATGTGCTTGTAGGGTTTAGCCTCTCCGATCTCATGGTAGATCAACTCTTGTACTACCCATATTATCAAGAATAATCAAGCAGGACGTAGGGCTTTACCTCCATCAAGAGGGCCTGAACTTTGGTAAAACATCATGTCCCCTGCCTCCTGTTACCATCCGCCTTAGACGCACAGTTAAGGACCCCCTACCCGAGATCTGCCGGTTTTGACACCGACACCCCCAGTGGCTTTGGCGTTGCGCCGATCAAGAGGGTACCGACCGCTATGTTCTCTTTGGTTCGAATACGACCTATGTTTGAACAGGAAGCCCCCAAATGACCTTGAGATTTTTTTAACGACTCTGATTCGAATACGATCAAAGTCAGACCCAAAAGGGGTTAAGCTAGATTCTAATACAATCAACCCCCAATGGTCTTTTGAAGCAGGGTACCTATGTTTCAGTTGTGCCTGGCAACAGACTCTCTTTGGCACCTTTAATTTTTCCTGAGAACTCGAGTTTTGTGAGAGATAAATTCTTATTGAACCGGGATTTTGAAAAGGATATTGAGAGTTTCAAAGCTTTGTGGGAGACAGAGTTACCTTGAGCCGGATTTTGAATCGGATGTTTGAGAGCTTCAGCGCTTTGTCGGAGACAGATTTCCCTTGAATCGGATTTTGAACCAGAATCCTTCTTTTTAGGCCGGAAATTTTCTAACGACCTTTAAATATTCACCAATAAGAAAGTAGCCTCCGGGGCCGGGTTATTTTTCCCTCCAATGATCTAGAGTTCTTGAATCTGATATGCTTAAACCTGAAATTATCCACTATGGAGTTGATGATCACCATGGTGAAGCAGAAATCAATCATGACTGAGTCGGCCTTGGGAGTAGATAGATGAGCCAACGGCTGGGAAGGCGGCTGACAGTTTAGCACGGAGGCGACTGGCGGCTTGCCGCTACAGCGAGGTGGCCGGGCTGCGCTCAAGGCGGAGGCGTCAAGCCGGAGCCGAGGCCGCCACGCGGCCAAGCAGCTCGACACCAGCCATGGCAGCTCAATGCAGCAGGGGAGACCGCGATCGAGTTGGAAACATGGTCGCAGCAGCTTGGTGGGTCCGATGCGGAGTGCGTATAGCCTGACGAATCCGAGGTGAAGCCAGCGCGGGGTGGCACAGGAAGCCAGCATGGCGGGTCAAGGCGCTGGCAGAGTAGTGGCCAATTTTGAGGCAGTGACAAGGGCCATCCAAGGCGCCCCCAAGGCCGGAACAAAGCGCGGAGACGACGGCTCGTAGTGGACGGCTCAAGATGCGGCAACAACAGCTCACAGGCGGCTCCGCGGAGGTGGAGTAAAGCAGCAGCGTCTGCTTGGCGCGTCGGCGACTTGGAGGAGGCCTAGTGGAAGCGGATTGGTGCACCAGCACGGCACGCGGGCGGAGACAGGCGGCTCAAGGCCGAAGCAAGGCGGAGCTGCAGCCGCGGGGGCGACTTGCGACGGTGATACGTCTCCAACGTATCTATAATTTTTGATTGCTCCACGCTATATTATCTAATGTTTTGGACATTATTGGGCTTTATTATCCACTTTTATATTATTTTTGGGACTAACCTACTAACCGAAGGCCCATCCCAGAATTGTTGTTTTTGCCTATTTTAGGGTTTCAAAGAAAAGGAATATCAAACGGGGTCCAAATGGAATGAAACCATTGGGAACGTGATTTTCTCAACAAACAAGACCCAGGGGACTTGGACCCTACGTCAAGACACAAAAGAGGAGGCCACGAGGTAGGGGGGTGCACCCACCCCCCAGGCGCGTCCTCCACCGTCGTGGGCCCCCTGTTGCTCCACCGACGTACTCCTTCCTCCTATATATACCTACGTACCCCCAAACAATCAGACACGGAGCAAAAACCCTAATTCCACCGCTGCAACTTTCTGTATCCACGAGATCCCATCTTGGGGCCTGTTTCGGAGCTCCGCCGGAGGGGGCATCGATCACGGAGGGCTTCTAAACCATCACCATAGCCCCTCCGATGAAGTGTGAATAGTTTACCTCAGACCTACGGGTCCATAGTTATTAGCTAGATGGCTTCTTCTCTCTTTTTGGATATCAATACAATGTTCTCCCCCTCTCTTGTGGAGAACTATTCGATGTAACCTTCTTTTTACGCTGTGTTTGTTGAGACCGATGAATTGTGGGTTTATGATCAAGTCTATCTATGAACAATATTTGAATCTTCTCTGAATTCTTTTATGTATGATTGGTTATCTTTGCAAGTCTCTTCGAATTATCAGTTTGGTTTGGCCTACTAGATTGATCTTTCTTGCAATGGGAGAAGTGCTTAGCTTTGGGTTCAATCTTGCGGTGTCCTTTCCCAGTGACATTAGGGGCAGCAAGGCACGTATTGTTTTGTTGCCATCGAGGATAACAAGATGGGGTTTTCATCATATTGCATGAGTTTATCCCTCTACATCATGTCATCTTCCTTAAGGCGTTACTCTGTTTTCATTAACTTAATACTCTAGATGCATGCTGGATAGCGGTCGATGAGTGGAGTAATAGTAGTAGATGCAGGCAGGAGTCCGTCTACTTGTCTCAGACGTGATGCCTATATACATGATCATACCTAGATATTCTCATAACTATGCTCAATTCTGTCAATTGCTCAACAGTAATTTGTTCACCCACCGTAGAATACTTATGCTCTTGAGAGAAGCCACTAGTGAAACCTATGGCCCCCGGGTCTATCTTCATCATATTAATCTTCCAATACTTAGTTATTTCCTTTGCTTTCTACTTTGCTTTTATTTTACTTTGCATCTTTATCATAAAAATACAAAAAATATTATCTTATTATATCTATCAGATCTCACTCTCATAAGTGGCCGTGTAGGGATTGACAGCCCCTTATCGCGTTGGTTGCAAGGATTTATTTTTTTGTGCAGGTACGAGGGACTCGCGCGTAGCCTCCTACTGGATTGATACCTTGGTTCTCAAAAACTGAGGGAAATACTTATGCTACTTTGCTGCATCATCCCTTCCTCTTCGGGGAATACCAACGCAGTGCTCAAGAGGTAGCAAGAAGGATTTCTGGCGCCGTTGTCGGGGAGTCTACGCAAAAGTCAATATACCAAGTACCCATCACAATCCCTATCTCCCGCATTACATTATTTGCCATTTGCCTTTTCCTCTCCCCCACTTCACACTTGCCGTTTTATTCGCCCTCTCTCTCTCTATCCTCCCTGTCTTTCTCTATTTGCCTCTTTTTGCCCTTTGCACCTTCTGCCGTTATGTGTGAAATTGGGGAAATTATTGTCGATATGGACAATAATAATATCATGAAAAATTCTGATGCTCCTACTAAAGAACCACCCATCTTACATACAAAAAAAATTCCGTGTTGGTAGTGGTAATATTATTGGAAAAGGAGTTATTCCAGATTTCTTTACTTGTGTCGGTGCTTTACCTTCTATGGTAGTTCTATCCTTCACAGAACTAGTAGTCTTGCGGACGCTATTGCCATGCTTGTAGTTGAACTTGAAAGACAATTCATGCACATGCATCCTTCCATACAAAGGATTTTCCTAGAATTTTCTAATAATGAGCATTCTTCCGTTAAGCGTGCCGCTACTATCTTTTCGGCTCATGAGTTTACATTCATAATAAAAGAGGCCAAAGAAATCTTTGTGCATTATAGGGTGGACGCTTGCCGTCCTCCCATAGAGGCTATCCTTTTTGATAAGAAGAAATAACATGTTTTCAATCTGAGCTTAATGATGATTTTGCCATTCGAAATAATGAACTAGGATATTCTCTTGAATATGGGGTCACAAAGTTCTGTCAAAAGAATGCTTACAATGATGAATTGGTTGTGCAATGCGAAGGACCAAAGGAGGAACCTATACCTCCCAAGGTTGATCTTGGGGACTTTTACCGCATTAAATTTAGCCCTTTTGATTACTTTTGATTGCCTCAAAGAAAACTTGCTGCCGAATGTAGAGAATATGAAATGAGTTTTAATGATCTATCTTATTATTATGGCAATACCTAGATCTATCCTTGCTTGTTATGCCTAGCTAGGGGCGTTAAACGATAGCGCTTGTTGGGAGGCAACCCAATTTTATTTTATTCCTTGCTTTTTTCTCCTGTTTAGTAATAAATAATTTAGTTAGCCACTTTTTAGGTTGTGTTTTTTGTGTTTAATTAGTGTTTGTGCCAAGTAGAACCGTTGGGAAGACTTGGGGAATGTCTTGTTAATCTTGCTGTAAAAAACCGAAACTTCAGTGCTCACGAGAACTGCTACCATTTTTATTTGTAAAGTGATATTTAGTTAATTATTTTTGAAGATGATTAATAGATAAATTCCTCACGTCCAGAAATTTATTTTTGAATTTTTTGGGTTCCAGATCTTGCTCTAGCTACAGATTACTACAAACTGTTCTGTTTTTGACAGATTCTATTTTTCATGTGTTGTTTGCTTATTTTGATGAATCTATGTCTAGTAAAATAGTTTATAAACCATAGAGAAGTTGGAATACAATAGGTTTAACACCAATATAAATAAAGAATGAGTTCATTACAGTACCTTGAAGTGGTCTTTTGTTTTCTTTCGCTAACGGAGCTCACGAGATTTTCTACTTTAAGTTTTGTGTTGTGAAGTTCTCAAGTTTTGGGTAAAGATTTGATGGATTATGGAACAAGGAGTGGCAAGAGC
The DNA here is from genome assembly GCF_003073215.2 of Triticum urartu. Classification (NCBI taxonomy): domain Eukaryota; kingdom Viridiplantae; phylum Streptophyta; class Magnoliopsida; order Poales; family Poaceae; genus Triticum; species Triticum urartu. The sequence goes on from NC_053022.1 coordinate 22,456,274, forward strand.
CTAAGCTTGGGGATGCCCATGGCACCCCCAAGATACTGTAAGGACACCTAAAAGCCAAAGCTTGGGGATGCCCTGGAAGGCATCCCCTCTTTTCGTCTACTTCTATCGGTAACTTTACTTGGAGCTATATTTTTATTCACCACATGATATTGATACGTCTCCAACGTATCTATAATTTTTGATTGCTCCATGCTATATTATCTACTGTTTTGGACATTATTTGGCTTTATTATCCACTTTTATATTATTTTTGGGACTAACCTATTAACCGGAGGCCCAGCCCAGAATTGTTGTTTTGGAATATCAAACGGAGTCCAAACCGAATGAAACCTTCGGGAACGTGATTTTCTCAACGAACAAGACACAGGAGACTTGGACCCTACGTCAAGACACAAAAGAGGAGGCCACGAGGTAGGGGGGTGCACCCACCCCCCAGGCGCGTCCTCCACCATTGTGGGCCCCCTGTTGCTCCACCGACGTACTCCTTCCTCCTATATATACCTAAGTACCCCCAAACGATCGGATACGGAGTCAAAAACCTAATTCCACCGCCGCAACTTTCTGTATCCACGAGATCCCATCTTGGGGCCTGTTCCGGAGCTCCGCCGGAGGGGGCATCGATCACGGAGGGCTTCTACATCAACACCATAGCCCCTCCGATGAAGTGTGAGTAGTTTACCTCAGACCTACGGGTCCATAGTTATTAGCTAGATGGCTTCTTCTCTCTTTTTGGATCTCAATACAATGTTATCCCCCTCTCTTGTGAATAACTATTCGATGTAATCTTCTTTTTGCGGTGTGTTTGTTGAGACCGATGAATTGTGGGTTTATGATCAAGTCTATCTACGAAGAATATTTGAATCTTCTCTGAATTATTTTATGTATGATTGGTTATCTTTGCAAGTCCCTATGAATTATCAGTTTGGTTTGGCCTACTAGATTGATCTTTCTTGCAATGGGAGAAGTGCTTAGCTTTGGGTTCAATCTTGCGGTGTCCTTTCGCAGTGACAGTAGGGGCAGTAAGGCACGTATTGTATTGTATTGTTTCCATCGAGGATAACAAGATGGGGTTTTTCATCATATTGTGTGAGGGTTGAAAATGCTGAAGCACGTTAAAAAGTATGAACCAATTGCTCGGCTTGTCATCGGGGTTGTGCATGATGTGAATATTTTGTGTGGTGAAGATGGAGCATAGCCAGACTATATGATTTTGTAGGGATAGCTTTCTTTGGCCTTGTTATTTTGAAAAGACATGATTGCTTTATTAGTGGGCTTGAAGTATTATTGTTTTTATGTCAAATGATAGACTATTGCTTTGAATCACTCGTGTCTTAATATTCATGCCATGATTAGATATGTGATCAAGATTATGCTAGGTAGCATTCCACATCAAAAATTATCTTTTTTATCATTTACCTACTCGAGGACGAGCAGGAATTAATCTTGGGGATGCAGATACGTCTCCCTCGTATCTATAATTTTTGATTGTTCCATGCCAATATTCTACAACTTTCATATACTTTTGGCAACTTTTTATATTATTTTTGGGACTAACATATTGATCCAGTGCCCAGTGCCAGTTCCTGTTTGTTGCATGTTTTATGTTTCGCAGAATATCCATATCAAATGAATCCAAACGGGATAAAAATGAACGGAGAATATTTTTGGAATATTTGGAGAATTCCAGAAGAAAAATCCACGCGAGACGGTGCCCGAGGTGGCCACGAGGCAGGGGGCGCGCCCCTGACCCTCGTGGGCCACCCATAAGGCGGTTGATGCCCTTCTTCGGCCGCAAGAAAGCTAATTTTTGGTAAAAAAAATCACGGCGAAGGTTTCAGGCCAATCGGAGTTATGGATCTCCATATATATACAAAACGGTGAAAGGGAAGCAGAAGAGAACGCATAAACAAAGAGAGACAGAGAGACAGATCCAATCTCGGAGGGGCTCTCGCCCCTCCCATGCCATGGAGGCCAAGGACCAGAGCGGAAACCCTTCTCCCATCTAGGGAGGAGGTCAACTACTAGGAAAAGGCCTACTAATGGCGCACCTAATTTGGCCATTAATGGCGCATTAGTGGTGCGCCATTAGTAGCACGCCATTAGTATATTTTACTAATGGCGCACCACTGGTGCGCCATTAGTATCTGGTATACTAATGGCGCACCTCAGATGCGCCATTAATATATACAATAGTGCGCCATTAGTATGCCTCCCAGGGGGCCATGTATACCCAGGTGCTTTGGCATACTAATGGCGCACGACAACAGGATGCGCCATTAGTAACTTTGGCATACTAATGGCGCACTGTTTAATGATGTGCCATTAGTATCCTTTGGCATACTAATGGCGCACTATGATGTGATGCGCCATTAGTATGAATATTAGGTTTTTTTTATTTTTTTATTTTTTATTTTTTGCACAGGTTACAAAATGTATAATTGGACAAAATATAGACAGCACACATCAACAACAGATTCATCGAATACAATAGAAGATTAGTCTCTGAATACAATTCATCATTTTAGTCTCCGAATACAATTCATCATATTAGTCTCCGAATTGAAAAGACCGAACAAAGATAGAACATTATATTACAAGTCTCAAGACCACGAGTTTTGTCTTCACATTACAAGTCGATATCGATCATCTAAACTACCATCACATAGAGGAGAGCTGCGGTCATCACGATGAGCATCATCACGATGAAACTCGTCTTCATCCGGTTCCTCCAACGCTCCCTCCCCTCTCCCGCTAGATAGCGGGCGTATCTAGATTCGCCCTCGGCCCTAGTGGCGTACCCTTTGTAACTGTTACCGCTGAATCGGTGAACCTGTCTCCGACACTCCTCCCAGTCGTCGTAGACTCCGGGAACCTTACCCTTGTACACGACATACCACGGCATCGCTATGCAGTAGCCAAACGAAACGTTAGTACCAATTCACAGACAATACATAAGCAATATATAAGTATGCAACAGAACGATCAGAAGAGAAAAGCAAGACATTAATAGCATCGATTACATCTAAGTTGAACGACTCTCGAAACCAAAGAGACATACTACAAGTTCATTAAAGTTTACTTACAACATGAGCCAATCGATGTTTCAGAACTAGACACAGCATCACTGCTTTCGACTCGACTCAAGGGACCGGAGCGTGGATGAAGTCGCCGTCTATCGTGGGAGTCATGAGACAACGGGCGTTGTCAGCCTGCATTTGTAGGATTGTGTCGATGTCACTGTTGGACGGTTGATTTCTGAGGTAGAACTGCCCCGCGGTACGAAGGACATATTGATGGATGATTTCCGCAAACTCCGACTGGATGCGAAAGAATTCTTGTCTGATGTTCGCGTCCTGGATTGCCGACATGCTCGCGGCCCAATCTTTGAGTCTACTCGGTAGCAGAAGTTGATGATGGTCCCGTACGATCGCCCGCATGTGATGGATGGCGTAGTAGGCACCCTTCTGACCGCCAGGCGGCTGCTTGACGCAGCAGAATGTCGTATTGTGGGAGAACACGTGCTTGCCGTACATACGAACAGGCCTGGTGAAGGTGCCTCCAGATTTGACGTAGCCGGGGAGAACATCATCAAGTACCTTCTTGACATTTGTGTAGTCTACGTTCGACTGACGGTCCGGGTCCAAATACGTGGCCATGGAATATTTGGGGCTTAGGAGGATGAGCGTGCAACGTGTGTCACTGCAGAAAACACGGAATGTTAAAAGAAAAACGATCAAAATCTAAGAATTCATATGTTACGGGGCGGTTGAGGGGAGGACTTACTCGAGAAAGTAAGGCACGAGGAAGTTATCCTTATCTTGGTTTGCCAGAATGACGCCTTCGAGGTAAGAACTCGCGACTTGCCGGTCCCCAGCGCTGCCCAAGATCTTGGCAGGCATGTAGAAGGGGTCGACTATCACGATGTCCAGGGTCTTGTCGCGAATGATCCGCATCTCCATACTCAGCGAAAATAGCCGAACGAAGGTGTAGTGCAGCGGATGAAGGTTCAACATAGCGTGGATGTCATCAAACCGCAGGACGATCGTACCCCCGATGGAGTTATCCACAAAGCCCTTGCCCTCTGGCACCTTGGCCGCGAAAACCGGGTATGCCACATCCTTCTCTCCGAGACGCCGCTTCTCCAAAGAAAGAACGCTGTCATGCAGACTCCGCATAGCACCGGTTGCAGCATCGAGCATATTTCTCGGTAGCATCGGCCTACCCGCCACATGCACCCTCCTCGAGATATCCTCAGGTGAAGGTGGCCCATCCTGAGCACGGATCGTACTCGGTGCCGGCTGGCCCGCACCCTTGTTAGTCTTTCTTTTGCGTGCCTTCTTCTTCTCCTGTAATGGGACCGAGTTCTGCTCACAGACCGCCTTCTTGAGTGTGTTGGGGCTGATCATATTTCGCACCTCGCCTATCTGAGGCTCGGTGAAGTCGGCAGCTGGAGGAGTCTCCTGAGAGCTGAACTGCAGATGACGCCTGTTGCAACTTGGCTTCTCCGCGGTACCAGCTAGATCGCGCATGTCTTTTGTTGGGTTGGGTTCTTGAGAAGGAGGCCCCATGAAGTTGCTGGCCGTGAAGCTAGGAATCGGGGGCGGCCCCTGTTGGCCGCCCGCAATCCACGCACTAATCCCCTGGATCAAGGTAGGCACAATGGCGGTGATCGTCGCTCCGAGTTGTTGTTGCACTTGCTCTTGGACAATCTCCGGAATCAGCGCCACATGTGCCCTGAGTTCTTGAACCTCGCGCGCCTGGCTTTCCGAGCTGGTCTTTTTCTCCTTTCGCCCACCAGTGTTATAGTATGACGACCATTTTGTCGACAAGCCTTTGCCGGCCACACGACCAGCTAACGTCGGCTTACTGAGCTTATCCTTGTTCTTCATTACATTCAACGCCCTATTTAGAGTGGTGTCCCAAGGGTTGCTCTTAGTCAACCCCGCGCTACTGCTTTAAGTCGCCTACGGAAGGAATGTGAACCATTTAGAAATTTGGCTTCATTAATTAGAATGCAACCATATGGAGCTAATTACGCGGGGGTGTATTCCTTACCAGAACAAGCTCAAGCGCCCTAGTCTTCGGATCCGTGGTAAGCTCCTTTGTTTTCGGGTCCTTCTTGTACCGGGCCCTGACAAAGTTCCTGGTCTGCTTGTCACCGTATTTATTTAAGAGGGGCGGTAGGCCTTGCTCGGCACGGTCCGCCTCCTCCTTGTCCCATATAGGCTCCGCCACTCTGTAACCGCCGGGACCGAGTGTGTGTTCCCCTAAGTTCAATTCCCGCATTTCTTTCCCCCACTTACTTGATTCGGAGTTTGTGGTGCTCGAGCAATTGATCTTGAAGTCGTTGTAGTCATCTTCGGTGATCGAAGGATTTTTTCTCCTTGATCTTCTCATAACTCTCACCTTTCTCGATCATTCTCTTCACATTGCTTTTCCAAGTAGACAGGTCCTTGCTCATCTTCGTGGGGGTAGCATTGTTCACTTTATTCCCTTTGAGGCTTGTGTTTTCAAATTCAGCGGGGAACTTGTATCGTTCGTGCAGCTTCGTGAAGAGGAGGTTGCGCAAATTCCCTCGGTCAGGATGCCTCAGGTTCTCAGTGTCGATCGAGACGGTGCTCCGGAAAATGCACCTGAGCTGAAGCGAGTACCCCTTGACTATTCGTTCGGGCGCCGTTGGATTCCCATCGGAGTCCACTTTAGTAACTTCCTCCTTGAGGGTGCGGAGCACGGTCGGGCGCCGGTCCTTCCGTTGCCTCTTCGGTTGGCTGCCATCTGTGCGTGCGCCGCCATCATCAGTGGTGGCATCCTCGGCGGCACCATCAGTGGTGGCATCAGTGGGGTCATCCTCGGCGGTACCGTCAGTGGTCTCAGGATCGGTGGGGAAGGCGGCGTCCTCATACAAGTAAGGTTGTTCCTCCATCTCCTGGGACAGCTCCCAGAATTTCTTGCCGCCCGAACCCCCGGCCTCATCGTTGTTGGCCATGTTTCTCTATAAATAGGAACAAAGTTTGGTCAAATAGTTGGTTATTGTCAAGGAACAAGATCATGGTCTCATCATTTAGGGTTTGTCGACACCGAGGCATCCTAAAAGCTAAGCTTTTATCATTGAGGGTTTTTCGACGCCGAGGCACCCTAAAAGCCTAAGCTTTCATCATTTCGGTTTTTATCGACACCGAGGCACCCTAAAAGCCATGCATTAGTCACAAGTACGCGGGGGCACTTGATCCTACTTAATTAACTACTAAGATACTCCGGCCCATGCATTAGTCACAAGTACCCCATATGTCCTATTTTTAGCAAAGTCATGCTAAAATTCACGGAAAATTTCAGCATGACCTTTGCTGAAAATAGGACATATGGAGTACCCGAATTTGCCGGAACGGAAGTTAATAGACATTCCAGCAAACTCAAGGGCCTCTCGGGTGGACAAGGCAAAAAAGGCCTCCATCACAACATGGAAAATACATTGGCATGTGAAAAAGGGCCTCCATTGCTTAGGATGCACTGCCACTGAAGCATTGGGTACAAGACTGTTACATGAAAGTAAATGCAGCAGTTGAAGCCGAGATTGGTGTACAAGCAAGAACAGAGCAAGTTCTTCTTATCCTCTGCAATTATAATAGGAGCCAATCAAATGGATAAAAGGAGAATTGGTTCATTGCAGGCAAGACTGAGCTGAAACAATCAAGGGAAGTGATCAGCAACAGTACGAAGGCTCTGCCAGACGGTGCTCTGAGCCGGCTGGACACATACAAGAAACTAGAATGACTCAGTCAGGTCACTATGTGGCTGAGCCTCTTCAGTCCATGGTTTCGCTACTTATAATAAGGCCTGATGTATTGTAGTTTGAGTGTCAACAAGCAATGATCAGGCATTAGCAGACAGCCGTATAAAACCAGCAACTTTGCAGTACGTAATCAGGAAGCTCGGCAAGGTGGCGAGTAATCAAATCAGATCAATTATTGTGCTAGAAAAAAGATGTTGACTAATCGACCAAATTAACCGTGTGCTAGAAACAGATTTGGATGAAGAAGATACAAAACCCAATCTAGTAAAAATTCCGAAATGTCCACAACCTCCCAGGAAGGAAAAAAACAACAACACGTTGTAAATAATGCTCAGAAAACTTCACTTTTTACCCACACAAAAGATGATGGCCTTTTCCTTCAGCTGGTTGGAAGCTACACTTTCCAGGTTTGACAACAGTTGATCAACTAGGATTAAAATTAAAATATGCAGGCAAAAACATGAGACGACTGTTGTTTGTACCAAGTACGGGGTAAATGAGACGGGTGCCACTTGATGCAAACAAGCAACAGAGGCACACTACTTGGCCACAAACAAACAAAAATGTAGTTGATCAACTATGGATTATTATTCCCCTCAAACAAACAAAAATTAATGGACTGTTATCGTCCTGAGGACAGTGGAGTGGAAAACATCAAAACCTAATTTGTCAGACACTCTCAACATCTAGAGTCCTAACCAATAGTTCTGAGCAAAGAAACATTTGCATAATCAGTTTATCATCATCACACATGGCACTGACTAGCACAAGACTCTGGCAGAGCATATAAACAACTGGATCAAACATTTCAGATTAATGACCGAACACATAAAGCAACAGTGGAGTATTTTGTCCTTGGGGACACACTAGAGTTTTCCCCTTGTAGTTTAAGACAACTATTTTGTCTCGGAGACACTGGAGTTTTCCTCTTGTAGTTGAAGACATCCAGGGTGGAAGTGGGAAAACATCAAAGCCTAACCTATCAGACCCTCTGACATAACAACTATTCCTAACCAATGGTTATGAGCAAAGAAACATAGGCAATATCAATTTACATCATCATAGTCGGCACTAGCTAGCAGAGGCCTCTGGCAGCATGCAAACAACTTGACCAAACATTTCAGACAAATGACTGAAAATAAATTGCAGCACAGAGAAGAGCACTACTAAGCTTGCACGTTGATATAGAGTACTAAATGGCAGAATGATCAGCTAAAATGGCGGTAAATGTGAATAAACCAATTCATTCTATTACATCGTGCAAGCTGCCTGCACCTCATCATAAGGTCCGTAGAGCCGGCCGTGAGGAGGCGTAGGGGAGGGGAGGGGAAGGGAAGGGCGGCGGTTGCTCACCTACGCTTGGCGGCGGGAGGGGAGCGGCGATGAGGAGGACGACGAGAGGGAGCGGGAGCACGAGCGCGAGCGGGAGGAGCCCGAGGATGCGGAGCGGGAGGAGGAGCCCGACGAGGTGGACGGGGCGGTGTGGACGGGGCGGCGTCCAGGCCGCCGGCGACGAGGGGGAGGAAGGGGAGAGGGAGGCGGCGGGGGCGCGTGGGCGGCTGCGGTGCAGTGGGTCGGGGCAGCGGCGGCGGCGGCGCGGTGGAGGGAGGGAGAGGGAACTGGCGAGGGGGAGAAGGAAGGGGGGATCGGGCGAAGGGGGAGAGGGAAGGGGGGATCGGGCGAAGGGGGAGAGGGAAGGGGGGATCAGTCACAATACTAATGGCGCACGACCCCTCGGTGCGCCATAAGTACATCCATACTAATGGCGCACCTCACCGTGGTGCGCCATTAGTAGTTTTTTTCTTATAGCAATGGCACAATACTAATGGCGCACCAGCCCTCGGTGCGCCATAAGTACATCCATACTAATGGCGCACCTCACCGTGGTGCGCCATTAGTATTTTTTTTTTGATTTCTGCTCGAGCCAACAGGTTATCTTCCACCTGACCTAATCCACACCAAGTCCCATCTACTAGCTCGACTGGTCAGCAGCCAGTTCTCACACCAGGAGGTTCTGGGTTTGATTCCCAGGCTCCACAAATTTTTTTATGCATTTCAAATGCTGTTTGATACTTATTTGTGTTTAAATATGTTCAAACTTGTTTAAATCATAACAGTAATATTTTTTTTATAAGACAGTAATAATTTTTTAAAAAATATCATCAAACAGTAATGCCGGAGGAGCGGGGGAGGGTGCGCGGGGTGCGGGGGGTCGGCGGCGGCGGTTGAGTAGGGGAGGGGTGCGGGGGGTCGGCGGCGGCGGTTGAGTAGGGGAATCGAGGGTGCGGGGGGTCGGCGACGGCGGCCGGTGGACCGGGGGGTGCTCGGCGGCGAGGGGGACCGGATCTGGCAAGGTGGGATAGCGATCGAGATGGAGGGGGATCGAGATCGAGTGTCCATGAAATTTAAAAATATTCATGATAGTTCAAAAAGTGCCCATGAAATACAATCGAGAAATGAAGGCTACGATTTAAATACAATCGATCTTAGCTAGCTATCTATTCACAATCTTCTTGCCCTTCTTTTTCGCAAATGGAGTTCTTCTGTGGAACAGACGTCCTTTAGGTAGGGTGGTCCTGCTTCTTCTTGTGGTGTATGCTGCTACTTCATCATCGTCGTCATGTTCGATCCTCGGGTTGCTGTACTTGTCGAAGTCTTGCTCATTGGCTACTCCATCCATTCCGATGATCTTCCTTTTGCCTCTCCTCATGACAACACGACTGGGCTTTGACGGGTCGGTAATGAAGAAGCATTGGTCCACTTGGGAAGCCAGTACCCATGGCTCATTTTTTGCGGTGACATTTGCGCCCGCGGTCTTGGATTTGGCTTCGGGTATAACCATGGTGGTGAAATACCGGTCTTCTTTTAGGACGCTCTTGGCCCATCTGACACGGAACATCGGGACCTTCTCTCCAGCGTAGCTCAGCTCCCAGATCTCCTCGATCCTTCCGTAGTATCTGTCCTTGTCGTTACCGGTGTAGGATTCCATTGTTACCCCGGAGTTCTGATAACCATCGCTCTTCATGTCCTTGTCCTCGGTGTAGAATGTGTAGCCGTTGATATCATACGCCTCATAGGTCATCAGGTTGTGCTCGGCGCCCTGTGACAAGGCGAATATGAGTTGTTCTTCCGCGGAAGAATCCTCATGTAAAGGGTACGACAGAAGCTTCTGCTTGAACCAACGCGTGAAACATGAGTTGTGCTCTTTGAGTATATCTCCGTCCGTCCTCTGTTGGCCTCGGTCATTGTACGTCTTCTTAATAAAGGTTTTGTGTTGTACCACCCAAGGATCGACCACGTCTATGTGTTGTAGCGCGACTAGGTTTGCTCTTTCAAAGTCGGCGAGTCGACCCTCGAAGTCGACATGCATTTCGCAGCGACCCTCACGGTGACCCCATCCAGCGAGCCTGCCGAGGTGCCTGTTGACGGGCAGACCAACGGGGTTCTCGATGCCTAGACAATTCGTGCAGCAGGAGATGCACTCTTCGGTCAGAAAGCCCCTGGCTATGCTTCCCTCTGGACGTGACATGTTGCGAACATATCCTTTGATGACACCATTCATCCTTTCGAACAGCATCATGCTGTGCAGGAACGTCGGCCCGAGTTGGATGATATCATCCACGATATGGACCAGCAGATGCACCATAACATCGAAGAATGCGGGCGGGAAGTACATCTCAAGCTCGCATAGTATCACCACGATCTCTTCCTGTAGCCTTCTGAGTTGCCTCACGCCAACAGACTTCCGAGAGATGACGTCGAAAAAGTTGCATAGGCCAAATAGGGTTTCACGGACGTGCGCGTCCATGATCCCACGGATTGCAACTAGAAGTATCCGCATCATCAGCACGTGACAGTCGTGAGACTTCATCCCGCTGAACTTCAGCTTCGCTGGGTCTAGGTATCTGCTTATCTTCCCTGCGTAACCGTAAGGAAGTTTTACTCCTACGAGGCAGGTGAAAAACTGCTCGATCTCCTCCTGACTTAGAGTGAAGCACGCGGGAGGGTAGTCATTTCCGGTCTTCTTGGCCTTTTTGCCTTTGCGACGACTTTCCGTGTCCTGCTTCGCCTCATCATCATCATCATCATCATCATCATCATATATAGCGTGAAGCTCCTGCCTGATGCCCATTGATTTCAAGTCTGCCCTTGCTTTCGGCCCATCTTTGGTCCTCTCTGGCATGTTGAGCAGGGTACCAAGCAGACTCTCGCACACGTTCTTCGTGATATGCATGACATCAAGGCTGTGAGGCACACGGTGGATCTTCCAGTACGGCAAGTCCCAGAAAACAGACCTCGTTTTCCATACCTTTAGCAGCGGCTCTGGCGCCTTTTGCTTCTTTCCCGGCTCTGGCACCTTTTGCTTCTTTCACGGCAGTGGGTAGTCTTTCCAATTTTTCAACAGCTCGTCTATTTCCTCGCCGCTCCTTGTACGCGGACGTCCTCGGGGTTCGGTTTCACCATCGAATAGATCCTTGCGTTTTCTCCACGGGTCATCATCGCGAAGCCACCTTCGATGTCCCATGAACACAGTTTTTGAAGACTCGGGATCTCTATCTAGTAGCCGATACGTTGTGTCATCCATGCACCTGACGCATCCAGAAAATCCGTGGACCACCTGCCCCGCGACATATCCGTAACCGAGATAGTCGTGCACCGTCGTGAGCAGCGCGGCTCTCATGGGGAAATATTCTTTCTCTGCGGCGTCCCACGTATTGGCTGGCGTTTTCCACAGCGTGTCAAGCTCCTCTTTCATCAGCCCCAGATAAAGATTGATGTCGTTCCCTGGTTGTTTCGGTCCTTCAATTAGCATACTCATGTGAATGTACTTCCTCTTCATGCACAACCAGGGGGGAAGGTTGTACATCCACACAAACACAGGCCAGGTGCTATGTGTGCTTCTCTGGCTGCCAAACGGATTGACTCCATCGGTGCTCGCGCCCAGCACGATGTTCCTTGGATCGTTCCCAAATTCTTGGTCTTCGAAGTTCAACGCTTGCCACTGGCTCGCATCCTTAGGGTGACTCAGCATCTTGTCTTTTTTATCTATCTCCGGATCATTTGCATCATCTTCTTGCTTCTTCTCCTCCCTATCCGCGTGCCAACGCACGAGCTTTGCTACCTTAGGGTCCGCGATGCAGACGAGGAGTGATCGGAAAGTACCACACCACTTTTTGAGGAGCTTTCTTCCTCTTCTTGTATCGAGTGACGCCGCACACTGGACATATGGTAGACTCCGCGTGCTCGTCCCGATAAATGATGCAATTGTTCATGCACACATGGTATTTCACGTGCGGTAAATCTAGAGGACACACGATTTTCTTTGCCTCCTCCAAACTGGTCGGGCACTTGTTCCCCTTGGGAAGACGTTCGTGCCAGAATGACATGTTCTCGTCGAAGCATGCGTCGGTCATTTTGTGTTTTACCTTCATCTCCAGAGCCATGAGCGTTACTTTCAGGCGGGTATCCTCGGGCTTGCATCCTACATACAATGGAGTAACCGCGTCTAACTCATGTTGATCCATCTTGGCTTTCTCTCGAGCGGCAGCTCTTGCGTTATCCATCTGCTTGAGAAGCAGCTCTTGAATATGAGGGTCCTGCACCCAGCCCATCGATGGTCCAGCGTCGTCTGCTCCACCGGCATCATCATCTTCATGATCATGCCCGTCGTGTGCTCCGGCATCTTCCTCATCATCATGTCCTGCATCTTCTACATGATGACTGTGTACAGCATCACCGTCGTGATCATCTCCTAGGGATTCTTCGTCTTCTCGCCCGCCCGAGCCGTGGTGGTTGTCTTGCTGCCCTTCCTCATTTCTTGCCCGGCCCCCATGGACGACTTCGTAGTCATCTTCATCACCTTGCCACCGATAGCCATCCATGAAACCACACAAGAGCAGGTGGTCCCGCACCTACCCGGATTCCGGGTCCGCAATAAGGCTCTTCAGCTTGCATCTTCGACACGGACATCTTATCTCCGTCTCGTTCTTTTGAAGCATCTCGGCCTTCGCGGACCTCAAAAACCTATTCACGATGCCTTCGGTCATCATGCGGACCATGATCGCCTGCGGGGTAGAGCAAAACGATATTTTAGAACCAAGAAAAAATTTGGCATGACTTTCCCTAAAAATAGGACCAAAAAGAATGCTTAATGCCAAAATACTCGCTGAAACAGAAATGAATCAACATTCCGGCAAAATATTGGCAACTATCGCATTTCAAATACCGGTACACCTCCAAACACAAACACATATGCAACACCACAAACATATGCAACACCACGAACATACATAGATCTAGCTAGGCCATAAAAAGTGCATGTGCACATTGTTGTAGGGAGAACAACATAAATATAGCTTCCCCCCTTACTTACCTATCAAAACAAGGTAATTTAACCACTTAAATTGAATGAATCTATAGTGGAAATGAGGTGAAAAAGAGGAGGCACCCGAGACAAGGAGGAGGTGGAGAGAATGAAGTGGGGAGAAAGTGAGTGTGGGTAGGAGAGGCTGTCCAAAATATCTTGTTGCTGCCCACTTACTAATGGTGCACCAACTCTAAATGCGCCATTAGTAATCCAGGTTACTAATGGCGCACCTTCTGGTGGCGCGCCATTAGTAGTTTTGCAAAAAAAACATACTAATGGCGCACTGTCCCACAATGCGCCATTACTAGTTTAAACTAGTAATGGCGCACGGTGGTACAGTGCGCCATTAGTAGTTTTGCAAAAAAGGGAATAAAAAATATAATAAAAAAACAACATTAGTGGCGCACTTTCCGGCAGGTGCGCCATTACTAGTTACAACTAGTAATGGCGCACTGTGTCTGGATTCGCCATTAGTATGTTTGGACAGGCGCACTAGTTAAAAAAATTTGTTTTTTGATACTAATGGCGCACCCTGGGCCAGGTGCGCCATTAGTAGTTTCAACTCTAATGGCGTATCAGAAGGTGGTGCGCCATTAGTATATACTAATGGCGCACCGCTTGTCTGGTGCGCCATTAGTGTCCATCCCATCTATAGCCCTTTTTCTAGTAGTGAGGAAGAAGAAGACGAAGCGCCCCCCTCTCCTCTTCTCTTCCAGTGGCGCCGGAACGCTGCCGTGGCCATCATCATCATCACCGCGATCTACACCAACACCTCCGCCATCTTCACCAACATCTCCATCACCTTCCCCCATCTATCTATAGCGGTCCACTCTCCCGCAACCCGCTGTACCCTCTACTTGAACATGGTGCTTTATGCTTCATATTATTATCCAATGATGTGCTGCCATCCTATGATGTCTGAGTAGATATTTGTTGTCCTATCGGTGGTTAATGAATTGCTATGATTGATTTAATTTGCTTGCGGTTATGTTGCTTTCCTTTGGTGCCCACCATATGAGTGCATTCGTGGATCACACCCTAGGGTTAGTTGTATGTTGATAGGACTATGTATTGGAGGGCAAGGGTGATAGAAGCTTCAGCCTAGCATAGAAATTGATGCATACGGGATTGAAGGGGGTCCAATATATCTTAATGCTATGGTTGGGTTTTACCTTAATGAACGTTAGTAGTTGCGGATGCTTGCTAATAGTTCCAATCATAAGTGCATAGAATTCCAAGTCAGGGATGACATGCTAGCAATGGCCTCTCCCACATAATACTTGCTATCGGTCTAGTAAAGTAGTCAATTGCTTAGGAACAATTTCGCAACTCCTACCACCACTTTTCCACACTCGCTATATTTACTTTATTGCTCCTTTACTTACAACAGCCCCTACTTTTTATTTACGCTCTCTTTATTATCTTGCAAACCTATCCAACAACACCTACAAGGTACTTCTAGTTTCATACTTGTTCTAGGTAAAGTGAACATCAAGCGTGCGTAGAGCTGTATCGGTGGTCGATAGAACTTGAGGGAATATTTGTTCTGCCTTTAGCTCCTCGTTGGGTTCGACACTCTTACTTATCGAAAACTGTTGCGATCCCCTATACTTGTGGGTTATCAAGAGAGTCCTATTCTTGTTTCCTTTGAAAGGGAATATTCCTTATGCTTTCCTTTTAAGCCGTCCTACCATAGCTTAAGCTGGCCTTCCTTGAACCGCCTACTGGTCCTCCGGGTCTTGTCGCTCCTCTAACCCACTGGCCGGGTCATCAATGAGTCACCTGGCTCGGCTGGGTCATCAGTGAGTGGATAGATCTAGAGGGGTCACTTAGTGAGTCGCCAAGTCAGGGCGGGTCACCAGTGAGTCAACAGGTCCGGCCAGGTCATACCGCAGGGTATATCCCCGACATTAGCCCCAGTTTAATTTGGATTTATTCATGTTAAACTGATCCTGAAAATAAACACAAGAACAAATTTGACAGGTTGTGCTCCGGGTTAAAAATTTCTTGTATGCCGGCATCTGATCATCGTTAAGTCCTTGTCATTTCCTTGTTGATATCTACATGACCATGATCTCACAGCAAATCTTCTTTGGCAGATATGTTTGAACTTTTCAATGCAAAAAATCCAGATACTTCTTTTGAAAAGTCCGGGTCAATAGGCCAGCTTCAGAGTCAATTTGCTGACATTGGTCTCTTGTAGAAAAATATTGTAAGAAATAATCCACTTAAGTCAACTTCCAAAGAGCCGGCTTAGAAAATTTTGGTCTTTGAAATACTCATTTAATATTCAGCCGGCTTGAAGATGCAGAAACTTGCCAATTTATGATTACCAAAACTGTCGGTTTATAAAATAGATGATGCCGAGTCATAATTGTTGCCGACACCGGGTCATGATTGTTGCAGACACCGGGTCATAATGATTAGTGACGCCTGGTCAATCTGGTTTGCTCAAAAACTGAGATTTTGAAAATATTTCTCCTTATATCCGTGTTACCTGTAGCCCCCAAGTCTTGAGCAGAGCAAAGTGATGACTTAAGGCTTGCTTCAATATAAATATTACCACTTTGAAGAAATCCATGTTGTTCATCTCAATCCATGTTGTCCCCCAAGTGTCGGGTTGTCATGCTTGCAGCAACCTGGGACTTGTAATTCCCTGATACCTATAAAAGCTTGAATTGTTGACAGGAGCAATTGGTAGCCCCCAAGGGCCGGCTCATTATGATGTGATGAGTCGGGTCTTTCAACGAAGCAAGTAAGAAATGACCTTGCATGAGCCCCCAAGTGTCATGGTGCATGCTTGTAGCGACATGAGACTTGCATATTTGATGTAATCTCAATTTGAATTATGTAGCCCCAAGTGCCTGGTCGTAAGCCTACAGCGACTAGGGTCTATTCCTTACATTGTAAAATAAATCATATCTATTTATAATATAATAGCCATTGCGCTAAAGCGACTTTGAAAACCTTATCTGTTGACAAGTAAATCCGGTGTTTTAATACCCTGCGGCTCTTGGCCAATGGAGATTTAATACGCCTCCATTGTAAGCCAGAATTTTTATGACCCGACGACTTATAGCCTTTGAGAAAATCCAGAACGGATAATCATTTTGAAGCATCAATTTTAATGAAGAGCTTGGACTTAAGCATTTATATAAGTCATAGTTCTGCAAATCCTGCACAGAGATTAAACAACATACGCCCTGGCGACTTTAACGTCAAAAGCCAGGGCAATAATCCAATGATTGATATGCGCATGATTCCAACGGCGTAATTCAAAATATACCGGCGGCTTAAAATCCATAGCCAAGGCCTGTGCAGTAAGGGTGATAACCCAAAACTTAGAAGCCAAACCTTCCAAGTATTAATATTGTCATATGCTGGTGACTTGTCGTGGAAAGCCAGGCCGGGTTAATAGAAACCACATATATATGCTTCATGTATGAGCAAAAAGTCTCAAGACAAACCCAAAAAACTATTTTCAAAAACTTAAGTCAAACAGAGAGAAAAATTTGAGGCTTCTGATTCGAATACGATCAATAAACCGGACCAAAGGGGTTAATCTAGGATCTGAATACGATCATGTAGCCCCCTGAGGGAGTCCTGGATTAGGGGTTCTCCGGACAGCCGGACTATATCCTTTGGCCGGACTGTTGGACTATGAAGATACGAGATTGAAGACTTCGTCCCATGTCTGGATGGGACTCTACTTGGCGTGGAAGGCAAGCTAGGCAATATGAATATGTATATCTCCTCCTTTGTAACCGACCTTGTGTAACCCTAGCCCCTTCCGATGTCTATATAAACTGGAGGGTTTTAGTCCATAGGACAACGTACAATCATACCATAGGCTAGCTTCTAGGCTTTAGCCTCTTCGATCTCCTGGTAGATCAACTCTTGTACTACCCATATTATCAAGAATAATCAAGCAAGACGTAGGGTTTTACCTCCACCAAGAAGGCCCGAACCTGGGTAAAACATCGTGTCCCCTGCCTCCTGTTACCATCTGCCTTAGACGCACAGTTCGGGACTCCCTACCCGAGATCCGCCGGTTTTGACACCGACATTGGTGCTTTCATTGAGAGTTCCTCTGTGTCGTCGCCATTAGCCTTGATGGCTCCTTCGATCATCAATAGTGATGCACTCCAGGGTGAGACTTTTCTCCCGAACAGATCTTTGTTTTCGGTGGCTTCGCACTGTGGGCCAACTCGATTGGCCATCAGGAGCAGATCGGGAGTTACGCCCCTGGCCACCAGGTCAGGTTTGGAAGCTTAAACTACACGGCCGATATCCGCGGAGACTTGATCTTCGACGGATTCGAGCCCCTGCCTAGTGCGCCGCATGGTCACGATGAGCATGATTTAGCTCTGCCATTGGGCAGTATTCGGGAGATCACGCTGGCAACCGCTCCAACCCTCAATTCGGAGCCAGTTACGCCAATCATGGACGGGTGGATGGACCCCGCCATGGAGGCCGTCTCCTCAGCAGCGATCGAGCCGAGTATCGACCTTACCCCTCACAAGAGTCGTGATGCCAAGCTGCCGGATTCTTCCCCGGCCACGGACTCCGAACCGCCTGCGCCCGTGCCTATCGAATCCGACTGGGCGCCGATCATGGAGTTTACCTCCGCGGATATCTTTCAGCACTCGCCCTTCGGCGACATACTGAACTCGTTAAGGTCTCTCTCCTTGTCAGGAGAGTCCTGGCCGAACTATGTTCGGCAGGATTGGGATGCGGATGACGAAGAAATTCGCCGCCCACCCACCACCCACTTAGTAGCCACTGTCGACAATTGGACTGACATGCTCGACTTCGACTCCGAAGACATCGACGGTATGGACGACGATGCGGGAAACGAAGAGGAACCACTGCCGACAGGGCACTGGACAACCACCTCATCATATGATATATACATGGTGGACACACCCAAAGAAGGCAATGGCGATGAGACAACAGAGGATGACCCCTCCAAGAAGCAAGCCAAGAGCCGACGTCAGCGGTGCCGCTTTAAGTCTCGCCAAAGCAAAAGCGGTGACACCGGCACATGAGATAATAGCACTCCGGACAGTGCCGAAGACGACAACAATCCCCTCCAGCAAGATTTAGAGCAGGAGGATAGAGAAGACAGCGCTCTCGAGAGAGCGGCAGATGGAGAGGCAGAGGATGATAATTACATGCCCAACCGAAGACGAGGCAAGCCTCGATGACGACGAATTTGTCATGCCGGAGGATCCTGCCGAACAAGAGCGCTTCAAGCGCAGGCTTATAGCCATGGCAAATAGCCTCAAGAAAAAGCAGCAGCTTCAAGCTGATCAAGATTTGCTAGCCGACAGATGGACTGAAGTCCTTGCGGCCGGGGAATATGAACTCGTACGCCCCTCCAAGAGTTACCCGAAGCGCATTGCTACCCCACCTGGAGGAGGAAGCATTAAAACCTACATCCCCAGCATATGACGCGGCTGATCGGCCACCTCGTGGCCGCGACAGAGAGGCATTTCAGCCAGAAGCTCAGCCCGCACCCGGACGCCACTCAAATAAAAATGTCAAGGCATGGGGAAACATGCTAGACATGCGAGACGTATTGGAGGACAAAGCAAAACACGCAAGATCGATCTACGGATCACGAGGGCACGCCACCACGCGGGACGATAACCGTCATGCCAGATACAGTAAAAGTAAATCCGGCCGGGCCGAACATAGCGGACAAGACTCATTTGAGCTGCGTCGCGACATAGCCCAGTACAGAGGCTTCGCACACCCCCTATGCTTCACAGACAAAGTAATGGATCATCAAATCCGAGAGAGTTTCAAACCCGTAAATATAGAATCATACGACGTCACAACAGATCCTGCGATATGGATCGAGGACTTCCTCCAGCACATCCACATGGCCCGCGGTGACGATCTACACGCCATTCAATACCTCCCACTAAAACTCAAAGGACCAGCTCGACGTTGGCTCAACAGCATGCCAGCAGAATCCATTGGCTATTGGGAAGATCTGGAAGCCGCATTCCTCGACAACTTCCAGGGCACTTATGTGCGACCACCAGATGCCGATGACTTGAGCCACATAATTCAGCAGCCAGAGGAATCGGCCAAGCAATTCTGGACACGGTTCCTGACAAAGAAAAATCAAATCTTTGACTGTCCGGATGCAGAGGCCCTAGCAGCTTTTAAGCACAACATCCGCGATGAGTGGCTCGCCCGACACCTTGGCCAGGAAAAGCCGAAATCTATGGCAGCCCTCATGACACTCATGAGCCGCTTTTGCGCGGGAGAAGATAGCTGGCTGGCTCGCAGCAATAATATATCAAAGAACCATGGTACTTCAGATACCAAGGATGGCAATGGCAGGTCACGTTGCAACAAACAAAAGCGCCGCATCAACAATGACAATATCGAGGATACGACAGTCAATGCCGGATTCAAAGGTTCTAAACCCGGTCAGCGGAAAAAGCCATTCAAAAGAAGCACTCCGGGCCTGTCTAGTTTGGACCGTATACTCGATCGCTCGTGTCAAATACACGGCACCCCCGACGAGCCAGCCAACCACACCAACAGAGATTGTTGGGTGTTCAAGCAGGCCGGTAAGTTAAATGCCGAAAACAAAGATCAGGGGTTGCATAGCGATGACGAGGAGGACCCCCAGCCGCCGAACACCGGAGGACAGAAGAGGTTCCCCCCACAAGTGCGGACGGTGAACATGATATACGCAACCCACATCCCCAAGAGGGAGCGGAAGCGTGCGTTAAGGGACGTATATGCGTTGGAGCCAGTCGCCCCAAAGTTCAACCCATGGTCCTCCTGTCCGATCACCTTCGATCGTAGGGACCACCCCACTAGTATCCGTCATGGCGGATTCGCCGCACTGGTCCTAGACCCAATCATCGACGGATTTCAACTCACTCGAGTCCTTATGGACGGTGGCAGCAGCCGGAACCTGCTTTATCAGGACACAGCGCGCAAAATGGGTATAGACCCCTCAAGGATCAAACCCACAAAAACGACCTTCAAAGGCGTCATACTAGGTGTAGAGGCCCATTGCACAGGCTCAGTCACACTGGAAGTGGTCTTCGGATCCCCGGATAACTTCCGAAGCGAGGAGTTAATCTTCGATATAGTCTCGTTCCGCAGTTGCTATCATGCACTGCTCGAGCGAACCGCATTCGCGAGATTCAACGTAGTACCGCACTATGCATATCTTAAGCTCAACATGCCAGGACCACGGGGGGTCATCACAGTCAATGGAAACACAGAGCGCTCTCTCCGTACGGAGGAGCACACTGCAGCCCTCGC
This sequence comes from Triticum urartu, assembly GCF_003073215.2. Taxonomy (NCBI): domain Eukaryota; kingdom Viridiplantae; phylum Streptophyta; class Magnoliopsida; order Poales; family Poaceae; genus Triticum; species Triticum urartu. The sequence continues at coordinate 22,476,730 of NC_053022.1, forward strand.
AGCAGAAGCGCAAAGCAGCCTCTTAAGGCAATCCACCAGTTCGGCGATTCAAGACCCGGACACCTTCAAGCGCCCAGAGTAATCGGCAAAAAGACCGCCTGGCATGTTCCGAGCTCGCATAGCAATGCGGCCCCCACCCCAGTACCAGCCAAACGGCGAAATTCGTGCACGTGTACATAATTACGCATTAAAAATACCATGGGCACAGGTGGGGAGGGGGGCATGACTACGGCACGCCCCAAGACGCGGCTCAACCGCACTAGGCGCTTCCCGCTTTGTTATTTTCTCTCTTTCAGGACATTAATCTCTGGAAACCCCGTCCGGCAGTACGGTTGCCGGACACACGATGCAACAACCAAGGAGGCAGAACGCTACGTCGCACCACGGAACTCCCAGGTGGTCTCTGACAATGACTGAAATACCTGCTTTAAATACCATTCCTCAGCTTGCCCTCGGAGGGGACATGTGAAATAGTCCTACTTTTTGCTTATCGCACTACTTGTATCATTTTGCTTCGACGCACCTTTTTGAATAAACAATGCATAGCACTAGACTATTACCGCATTCTCTATTCTTTCTTATATATATATATATATATATATATATATTAGCAGAATAACTATTCTGCACACCACTTCGGCATTTCACGCTCAACAGAAGCACACTGCATCATTTTGACGACGAGCACTGCAATAGAGACTAGTGAACTTCTCGTCGGAAAAAACTGCACGCGTTATTTTTTGGTACTTTTTTCGCTCTAATTTTTTAACCGTTTATCAGAATGAGGCGTGTAATATACCATTGAAAAGCTATGGATTAGTTGCAACTTCGACATGTTGAACACTTTTCAAGATTCCACACGGTTTAAGAACAGTTTTGAAAATAGTGCGGCGGATGACGAGTGGCAGCGAGCGTTTTTCGTATTTTTTCTAAACCGCTTGTTGGAATGAAGAAAATGATACGCCGCTGGATAGATATCGTCGAGGCACATCTTTTTCATATATAAATCTTTCTCTAATTCATTACGGTTTAAGAGCAGTTTCAAATTTACTAAATTGCTGAACTCTGTTTTTCAAATTTTTTGAAATTTTCGGTACTGTTTTTGCTCTAGTTTTCTAATCGTTTGTCGAAACGATACATATGATACGCCGTTGGAAAGCTACGGACAAGGCGCAACCTTCATATGTTGAAATGGTTTTGAGATTCCTTACGGATTTTAGTTAATTTTGAAAATCGTGCGGCTGACTTCGAGAGGCAGCAGCTGTTTTTTCGCAAAATTTTTACGAACGGCTGGTCAGACCAATTCAAATCATATGCTGTTGGAAAGATATCGACGAGACGCAACTTTTTCATGTAGAACACTCTCTCTAATACCTTACGGTTTAAGAGCAGTTTCGATTTTACCGACAAGCGGACACTCTGTTCTTCGCGAGACCAAAATCGTCATATTTACTGCATCGGATAGAAGAACGTACTGCTTCAGACGAAATACTGCACTTCATTAGATGGTCAAGGGCACTGCATGGTTTCTTTTTGTTTAGACGTATTTTTTCTCAGACGAGGAAAGAAGAACGCGCTGCTTCAGACGGAATACCACACGTCATTAGATGGGCAAGTGCACTGCATGGTTTTTTTTGTGGGACGTAAATTTTTCCAAACATGGTGGAGTGCACTTCGTGTCGAGCGTTGGTACTGCAGGGACGAGGTGAGTGCACTGCATCAATTTTTCTTTTTCCAATATTCTTTCTACTGCACACAACAACAGAGTGAGCTGCATTAAAAAAATCAACTTTTCCAATTTGTTTTGCACTTGGCAACATAGTGAACCACTGGGAGAGAGAAGATCACTGCGGCAATGAAACAAGTGAGCTGCACCTAAACAAATTTTTTGTTGTTTTCTTCAATGAATGTTTCCGAGAGAGCTGCGATCTGTACATATCTGGACTACGAGCCGGGGCGAACGAACTATAGTGATCCTCTTTTTAATCCATAGTACAAACACACACAAATTACAATGACGAGGAACTACTACAACAACAAAAAAAGAACTCCACTTTTTTGCACGAACCGAGCTACACTGGAGTGGCACCAGGAACTGCAACACGCCATGTAGAGCACCTCCTCTCTCACTCCAGCGATCTGCAAAGGACAGCGTGGCCAACCACACAGAGAGCGGCCACTGGCACATCCACGGCACCGCACCAAGATCATAGGCAAACTACAGACAAGCAAAATCTGAAGAAAAAGAAGGTCCCAAAGTGCAATAGAACGACGGTGACGCACCGCACCACAGCGTGGGGAACCAAGCAAACTGCAAGCCGGCGGCGCCCTATCCTCAATCGAATGCCGGTGATGGGAGACAAGATTGAGATGCCCATGGCGGCACCTGCAGGCATAAGGGAGATGAAGTTGCAGCCACCACCACCACACCCCCGGCGGTCGAAGTCCAGCGGGCCGCGCGTGGCATGGCGCGCAGGCCTGGTTGCCCGGATCCAGGGGCGCGTGGTCAGGAGGGGCAGCATGAGACGGACGGTGATGGAGGATGGTGGTTGGGGTCAACACGAGATGCACTTAAACGCATGCACTCACCGAACGCACTTCACGCACGAGCGCCACCGAGCTGCACTGCCACCGAGCTGCACCACGAGCGCCACCGAACTACAGAGAGTCCTCTCGCTGAGGAGCCACCGGAGGCATGAGCGACCTGGACCCATCAGCTGTCAAGTCCAGGATGGGGAGGAGGCCGGACGGGGGAGCTGCCCCGGCCGCAGCGGCGGGGTCTAGGCGGGACGCGATGGAGGCGGATCCCACCGGATCCAGCACAGGGAGAGGTTGCCTCCGCCTGTACTTCCTGTACTATGACCTCGACTCATACCGCTACGCACCATAGCTGCGGGGTGTCTCTTCTGCGATTGCTGAGGCGGCAGAGACGGCTGACTGGGCTGAGTTGGACGAGGAGGAGTGGCCTGAAGCTGTGCCGGACTTGGAGGAGGAGTGGCCTGAGGTTGTGCCGGACTTGGAGGAGGAGTGGACGTCTGACGCTGTGTCGGACTTGGAGGAGGAGTGGCCTGACACTTTGACGGACTTGGAGGAGGAGGAGTGGCCTCACGTGTTGGTGGACTTGGAGCGGGAGTCTGCTGACTCGGTGGCGGACTTCGACGAGGAGTCGGGTGACGCGGTGTCGGTGGCCTTCGAAAGATGATGCAATCCTTTCTCCATAGGATGACATGATGTATGGCCTCTCCCAATGTGTGCTCGTCGTCACCTCCAGGAATGTCAAGCTGTAGCTCCGAATATGGGTCCACCACCTCATCAACCAAGACACGAGCATAGCCCGCTGGAATCGGGTTTCCATGGAAGGTTGCCTCGGGGGAATTTGAAAAAGCAACAGCGTCCGCCACCTTCATGGATATGTTCTTCATTTTGAAGTGTAGCTCGCAGTTAGTGTTCTCCGTGATGTCATCCACGGGGTATCTATCCAGCACTGCGTCGCCCGGGGCGGAACCCACGCTGCTTCTTGGCATGGATGGGGCGGTGCTATCCAATGCTGGATCATCCGCTAGCTGCTGCAGATGCTGAGACCCCCTTTGCTGGCTAAGTGAGTCGATCTGCTCCTGCTGCCGCTGGAATTTAACTGCCAATTCCGCTTGACTTGCTTCTAGGCCTTGAAGGCGTTCATAGTCCCGCTTCCTCTTCTCCTCCTCCATCTTCCTCTTCTTCTCCTCCGCAATCTTCTTTCTCGCACGGGTTCTGTAGTCGGCGTTCCAGTCCGAAAACCCCTCATACCACGGAATAGCGCCCTTGCCTCATGTTCTTCCCGGGTGTTCAGGATTTCCCAGGGCACGCGTAAGCTCATCATTCTCTTTGTTGTGCTGGAACACCCCCGATCGAGCCTCTTCTATTGCAACAAGTATCACATCGTCGGCTCCGTTCAGACATGCCTTCGTCGAAACATTACCTGTCTTCGGGTCCAACTCCCCCCCATGCGCATAGAACCAAGTCCTACACCTGGGGGGCCAGCTCTTAGTAACCGGAGTGACACTTGCATCCTCCATCTCTTTCTCAGACTTATCCCACTTAGGCATTGCCACCGCGTAGCCACCTGGCCCCAGCTTATGGAACTTATCCTTTTTATCAGCATTCTTCTTGTTTATTCTCGACCGTTCCTTAGCTAATTCTGAATCCTTGAATTTCACGAAATCGTCCCAATGAGCACTTTGATTCTCTAGTATCCCCTCGAATACTGGAGTCTTCCTTCCTCCCTTGACGTACTTCTCCCACGTCGTTCTCTTGTGGTTCTTGAATGCAACCGCCATCTTCCTAAAAGCAGCATCCTTGACTTTCTGCGCATCTGCTTCTGTGAAATGATCTGGTAGGGTGAAATGTTCCATGAGAGTATCCCAGAGCAGTTTTTTTTATTCTCGTCGACAAAAGTAACATTTGGACGTGGCTTTGCTGGCTTTCTCCATTCTTGAAGGGAGATCGGGAGTTGGTCCTTCACAAGAACTCCGCACTGACGAACGAACTTGTCAAAAATCTTCTTAGGCGCTAATGGTTCGCCATTAGGTTTGAATGCCTTGATATTGTACTTTAGGCCCTCCTTCAACTTTTTGTTCGGGCCTCGTTTCGTCCTTTTGCCTGAAGATTTGCTCCATCCGGATGGCTGAAAGAAGAAAGATCGATTCGTTAATATATCTACAACTCATTTAAAACATGCGATGATCACCAGATTCCTGCTTATATAAATATATATACCTCGCCAGATTCAGGATCAACATGTTCTTCGTCGTAGTTCATGACTTCAACAATTCGGGCATCGCAATCGCATATCATATCACCCTCTCCGGTGTTGTTTAGAAATTCGGAGCCGTCAAAATCTTCTTCATTCTGATCATCATCTGGCCCGCGTATGATATCAAACATGGTCTGTTCTCTCTCTCTGTCGGTATTGTCCGCCATAGCTTTTATTTAACTATGCCAAAAGAAATATAAAACAATTTAGTATAATCTCGAATAATAGATATAATCTCGAATACATCGTCTCGAATAATAGATATAATCTCGAATACATCGTCTTGAATAATAGATTTAATCTCGAATACATCGTCTCGAATAATATATAATATTGAATAGTACATCACTGGCTCATAGCTGAAGTGCGGCGCGGGCGGTGGACACCCAAAGAGAAGGAACCCTCATAGGATCATAGCTGAAGTGAGATCCCTGAAGAAACTGCCAGGTATTGGAGAACCACCCGCCCTCTAACGCAACCATGTAGCGATGGACGTGCTCGTCCTCCTCCCTGACACGACGACGTACCACCTCCGGCGGGGCCGGCTCCCTCCGCACCGAAACTGGCCCACGGGAACGCCACCAAATGAGATCAGGGTCGACGACGGGACCCGGGGCCGGGTTCCTCATCAAGCGGCGCGCCCCTCCAGGCAGCACCTCCCAGTGCCAGCCTGGCGGAGCACAGTCCCGGACATGGGTCAGCTGGACGTCGTCGCGGACGTGTCGACGGCGAGGATGCGGGCCGGGCATCGTCGACAACAAATACTAGCTATATGCCCGCAAAAAGTAACATTTTTTAATGATTGGATTTTGATAACTAAAATTTCTAACAATGCTATATATAACTAACATTTCTATAACATTTCTAATATTTCTATAACTAAAAAAAAGAAAAATTTCTAACTTTTTTATAACTATTTCTATAACTAAAAAACAGAAAAATTTCTAACAATTCTAACTTTTTTATAACTATTTCTATAACTAAAAAATAGAAAAATTTCTAACAATTCTAACTTTTTTATAACTATTTCTATAACTAAAGAACAGAAAAAAATTCTAACAATTCTAACATTTCTAACAATTCTAACATTTCTAACAATTCTAACAATTCTAACATTTCTAACTATTTCTAAAAACAGAAAAATGTCTAACAATTTCTAAAAAACATAAAAATCTATAACTAAAAATGTGTGTGTGTGTGTGCGGCGACGGGGACGGCGACGGGCGCGGCGACGATGGGGCGGCGACGACGGGGACGGGGACGTACGGGCCAGGGCGGCGACGAAGACGGGGACGGTGACGACGAGGCCGGGACGGCCCGGGACGGGGCGGCGGTGACGACAGGGACGACTGGGACGGGACGACGGGGCGGCGACGATGGGGACGGGGCGGCGACGGGCCGGGGCGGCGACGAGGGATATGGAGACGGCGGGGGCGGCGGGTGACGGTGCAGAGGAGAAGAAGCAGAGGGAGAGATGAGAAACTGACGAAATTTTGAAGTGTTTTCTTATATAGAACCCACCTTTAGTACCGGTTGGAGCCACCAACCGGTACTAAAGGTCTGTTTTGGCTAGCCCAAGCGGCGGGAAGCGACCCCCTTTAGTACCGGTTGGTGGCTCCAACCGGTACTAAAGGCCCCCCCTTTAGTACCGGTTGGTGCCACGACCCGGTACTAAAGGGTGTGCGCTGCCAGGCGAGGGGCACAAAAGTTTAGTCCCACCTCGCTAGCCGAGGGGCACTCGCACCTGCTTATAAGCCCCGCCGTCGCTGCTGTCTCGAGCTCCTCTCTTAAGCAGGCCTTCTGGGCCTACCTCTTCTGCGATGCCCTGTTGGGCCTACTGGGCTAGCGGGCTTGCATCCTGGCCCAACTTGAATTTGGGTTTCTAGTCGTATGCAGGCCGCTGTGGCCCAGTAGGTTGGCTTTTTTACTTATTTTTTTGCTTTATTTATTTTTGTGAATAACTTAACTTTGAAAATAGATTTTTCAGTGATTCTTTTTTCTTATGTTTAATATTAGTGTGTTTTATCATTATATTCAATTTGGTAATGCTTAGGTTATTTAAAAAATGAAATACCTTTGTAACGGATGAGTTTTCGTCCGAAACCCTGATACTTCGAAACAGATTGTCCATTTTGTACACGAAGTGCATCCAGTTTTTGCGGTAACCCTCTCTAATTTTTTGCATATGCTATGTGGGTGAAATTATGATACCATGCCAACTTTCATCCTTTTTTGAGTTCATTTGAAATGCTTTTAAATTTCAGGGTCATTTAGCTGAAAAAATCAGTAAATGCATGAAAGAATTTGCTTGCACATAAAATTTCTTCGCGTTTCAAATGCCAAAACACATAACTAGCTACCCTAACTATTACAGAGATTCCCTCCTGGGTGTGAAACATAGAAGAAAGTGATGATAGTTAAGCCGATCACATCCCAGATCTTTGGGTGTGAAATTTTTTCTTCGCGTGTGTCCCTTTGCGTCGTAGCCATGGAAAATCTTCATCATTTAACGGGATGCTCGGGTCAATATTCACTGTGAATGGAGCAATTTCATCAAACTTTTCATAATCTTCTGACTTGTCTGTCTTGTCATCCACTCCCACGATGTTTCTCTTCCCAGAAAGAACTATGTGCCGCTTTGGCTCGTCGTAGGATGCATTCGCTTCCTTATATTTTCTTTTTCTTGGCTTGGTAGACATGTCCTTCACATAGAAAACCTGTGCCACATCATTGGCTAGGACGAATGGTTCGTCTGCATACGCAAGATTGTTGAGATCCACTGTTGTCATTCCGTACTGCGGGTCTTCCGTTACCCCGCCTCGTGTCATATTGACCCATTTGCACCGAAACAAAGGGACCTTCAAACCACGTCGATAGTCATGTTTCCTTTCCCGTCTTGGTTTCTGCATCAAAGCGGACACCACTGTTTTGGTTGGTGCTCTTCTTATCTTGGGAGATCATGTAAAATGTATTACCATTTATCTCGTACCCTTTGAAAGTCATTATATTCGAAGATGGTAACTGGGACAGCAAGTACAGGTCATCTTCAATAGAGGTGTCATGCATGGTACGTGCTTGCAACCAGCTGGCGAAACTCCTGGTTTGTTCACGTGTAACCCAGTCATCAGACCGCTCCGGGTGTTTGGAGCGTAGCAAATTCTTGTGTTCATCCATATACGGAGCCACCAAGGCGGAATTCTGTAGAACTGTGTAGTGTGCTTCAGTGAGAGAATGTCCGTCCATACATATTATTTGTTCCCCTCCTAGCGTGCCTTTTCCATCCAGTCTGCCCTTATGCCGCGATTCAGGAACATCAATCGGCTTAAGGTCAGGAATAAAGTCAATACAAAACTCAATGACCTCCTCATTTTGACGGCCCTTGGAGATGCTTCCTTCTGGCCTAGCACGGTTATGAACATATTTCTTTAAGACTCCCATGAACCTCTCAAAGGGGAACATATTGTGTAGAAATACAGGACCCAAAACGTTAATCTCTTCGCATAGGTGAACTAGGACGTGCGTCATGATGTTGAAGAAGGATGGTGGGAACACCAACTCGAAACTGACAAGACATTGCACCAAATCTTTCTGTAACCTTGGTATGATTTCTGGATCGATTACCTTCTGAGAGATTGCATTGAGAAATGCACATAGCTTCACAATGGCTAATCGAACGTTTTCCGGTAGAAGCCCCCTCAATGCAACCAGAAGCAGTTGCGTCATAATCACGTGGCAGTCATGAGACTTCAGGTTCTGGAACTTTTTCTCTGCCATGTTTATTATTCCCTTTATATTTGACGAGAAGCCAGATGATACCTTAATACTGAGCAGGCATTCAAAGAAGATTTCCTTCTCTTCTTTGGTAAGAGCGTAGCTTGCATGACCCTGATGTATGCCGTCTTTTCCGTGCATACGTTGCTGGTCCTCCTGGCCTCAGGTGTATCTTTTGTCTTCCCATACACGCCCAAGAAGCCAAGAAGGGTCACACAAAGATTCTTTGTCACATGCATCATGTCGATTGCGGAGCGGACCTCGAGGTCTTTCCAATAGGGCAGGTCCCAAAATATAGATTTCTTCTTCCACATGGGTGCGCGTCCGTCAGCGTCATTCGGAACAGGTTGTCCACCAAGACCCTTTCTAAAGACCACCTTCAAATCCTTGACCATATCATGTACATCAGCACCAGTACGGTGGCGAGGCTTCGTCCGGTGATCCGCCTCACCTTTGAAATGCTTGCCTTTCTTTCTTACGGGATGCCTGCTCAGAAGAAATCGACGATGTCCCAGGTACACATTCTTATTAGCCAAATATATACTGTCGGTATCGTCCAAACAGTGCGTGCATGCGCGGTATCCCTTGTTTGTCTGTCCTGAAAGGTTACAGAGAGCAGGCCAATCATTGATGGTCACGAACAGCAACGCCTTTAGGTCAAATTCTTCCCCCATGTGCTCATCCCACGCACGTACACCTGTTCCATTCCACAGTTGTAAGAGTTCTTCAACTAATGGCCTTAGGTACACATCAATGTCGTTGCCGGGTTGCTTAGGGCCTTGGATGACCACTGGCATCATAATGAACTTCCGCTTCATGCACAACCAAGGAGGAAGGTTATACAAACATAGAGTCACAGGCCAGGTGCTATGGTTGCTGCTCTGCTCCCCAAAAGGATTAATGCCATCTGCGCTTAGATCAAACCATACGCTCCTTGCGTCATCTGCAAACTCCTTCCCGTACTTTCTTTCAATTTTTCTCCACTGCGACCCGTCAGCGGGTACTCTCAACTTTCCGTCTTTCTTACGGTCTTCTCTGTGCCATCGCATCGCCTTGGCATGCTCTTTGTTTTGGAACAAACGTTTCAACCGTGGTATTATAGGAGCATACCACATCACCTTGGCAGGAATCTTCTTCCTGGGGCGCCGACCCTCGACATCACCAGGGTCATCGCGGCTGATCTTATAGCGCAATGCACCACATACCGGGCAAGCGTTCAAATCCTCGTACTCACCGCGGTAGAGGATGCAGTCATTAGGGCATGCATGTATCTTCTGCACCTCTAACCCCAGAGGGCAGACAGCCTTCTTTGCTTCGTACGTACTCTCGGGTAATTCGTTGTCCTTTGGAAGGATATCTTTTATCATTACCAGCAACTTTCCAAATCCCTTGTCAGATACACCATTCTCTGCCTTCCATTGCAGCAATTCCAGTGTGGTGCCCAGCTTTTTCTTGTCACCTACGCAATTCGGGTACAACAATTTTTTGTGATCCTCTAACATGCGCTGCAACTTCTTCTTCTCCAAATCACTTGCGCAGTTTCTCTTTGCATCGGCAATGGCCCGACCTAGATCATCAACGGGCTCATCTGATGCCTCTTCTTCAGCTTCTTCCCGCCTTGCCGGCTCAGCTTCTTCCCGCATTACCGGCTCAGCTTCTTCCCCCATTGATGTATCATCGTATTCAGGGAACCCATCGCCAGGATAGCTGTCGTCGTCCTCTTCTTCTTCATTGTCTTCCATCATAACCCCTCTTTCTCCGTGCTTGGTCCAAACATTATAGTGGGGCATGAAATCGGACTCAAACAGGTGGACGTGAATGGTTCTTGACATAGAGTAATTGTGACCATTCTTACAGCCAGCACATGGACAAGGCATAAAACCATCCGCCCGCTTGTTTGCCTCAGCCGCAAGCAGAAAAGTATGCACGCCCTCAATGAACTGGGGAGAGCATCGGTCATCGTACATCCATTGCCGGCTCATCTTCATTACACAACACCGAATAGACCAAATTAATACAAGTTCATACAGAAAGTTCATACAACACTTAAATGCAACAAACAAATAACTCTCTAGCTAAAGCATTTAAATGCAACAACAAATACGATCAAGATCGCAACTAAGGTAACAGTGGATACAACAGCATAATGATACCAAGCCTCACTGTCGATGGCATATTTTCTAATCTTTCTAATCTTCAAGCGCATTTTCTCCATCTTGATCTTGTGATCATCGACGACATCAGCAACATGCAACTCCAATTCCATCTTCTCCCCCTCAATTCTTTTCAATTTTTCTTTCAAGTACTCATTTTCTCTTTCAACTAAATTAAACCTCTCGACAATAGGGTCGGTTGGAATTTCCGGTTCACATACCTCCTAGAAAAAATTGCATATAAATCAAATACTAGCACATATATATATCCTCCCAAATTACTAAACTCACAAATTAATCACTATATAAAGCATTGCAAGAGCTAATCTAGCAATGAGAGATGAAAGGACAAAGTTGCTAACCTTTGTGATAATTTGAATGGATGGGGGCCTTCAAATCTTGACAAATTTTGGGCAAAATGTGTGATGAGCTCGAGAGGAAGAGGGGAAGAACAGAGAGGAGAGGGGAAAGGGGAAGAACAGAGCGAGCTCGGGTGGACGAAGGGTTTATGTAGGATGACCTTTAGTACCGGTTTCTGCCAAGAACCGGTACTAAAGGGGCTGGAGGGGCCCTAGTCTGACAACATCCTGCCACCACTATCATTAGTACCGGTTCATGGCACGAACCGGTGCTAAAGGTTCGCCACGAACCGGTACTAATGAAAGCGGCCCGGCTAGCCGTTGGAACCGGCACTAATGTATACATTAGTGCCGGCTCAAATACAAACCGGCACTAATGTGCTTCACGTTTGACCCTTTTTCTACTAGTGTGGGCGGGGATCCGACGGCGCGGGGTTGGAAGGGGAGAAGGTCGGGGGTGGTGGAGCCGTGGCGCGGCGGGGCTCGCCGGGGTGGGAGTGGTGGAGGAAGGTGGGGGCGAGGCGGGGGAAAGGTGGGAGAAGGTGAGGTGGTGTTCTGGTGGCGGCGACGCCGGTAGAAGGTGTAGGGAGGTGGGGATTTGGACCGGGGGAAGAGGGAGGTGGGTGTCGTGTGGGAGCTGGGGGTGTGCTTTGTTAGTGGCGGTGGGGTGGTTCAGTTCACGGTGCGGTACGGAGAGGGGTGTTAGCAGAATAAGCGATTCGGTGTGCAGAATAAGACTCTTAAGGGTGTTATCATAATAGACCCACCCTATATATATATATAGATGTTCATTTATGACATTCAGCACCCGTACACTCTGGTACGGCCAATACGCCAGGGGCTTTAGCATACCCCATAATACGGCGTGAGAAATCCGAACACTTTCCATAGTGCGGCACCCCGAACTTATAGCATTATATGCATCAGCTTCGAATCATGTCTTGGGTCAATAGTTGAGTTTGCCCGGCTCCCATGTTTTGGTACCTTATGTTCCGCTATATCGGCTAAGGTAGCACTGGGAGAACTACTGCGATTGTGCCGTGGTTCAACTGGGCTAAGCACCTCAGTAGAGAAAGCTAAAACTGACTGTCATGATAAGGCGAGAGCTGGTCGCTGTTCGAGAGGTATCGAGTCCCTAAGGACATATGCCGCTTAGACCGATGAGTTGGCTTTGTCCGGCTTAAGGCGTGCATAGCGCCACGAATTCGGCCTTCCGAATACTAGGGGCTTCGCAAAAATTTAAAATTTTAGAATTCTATGGCTAAGTGAGAGTGATAAAGCAATATAGTCTGGTTGCCTCGTTCATTGTGCTGAGCACATCCCCCGAAGGACCCAACAATGGGAAAAAGATTGCTCAGGTTTATTCCGAACACCCCAGCACTCGTGGCATGGGGGCAGAAGCCGTCGAGTGGCCATCTCTCAGATTTGATAAACAACCGCACAGAAGGTAATATTTTAAATTCAAATAAGTGTTGCATAGCGCATATGAACAAGTTTTCATAATACAGGATCACCCGAGCAAGTTTATTCAAAAATTACATCCTTCGCACACTCGTCCGCCACAAGACGGGCACCCTTCAGGACACCCTCATAATAAATCTCAGGGTGGCGATGCTCCTTGCCCTGCGGCGGCCCCTCCTTCACCAGCTTCTCCGCGTCCATCTTGGCCTAGTGCACCTTCGCACGGGCAAAGGCCCAACGTGCACCTTCGATGCAGACGGACCGCTTTATGGCCTGCAGCCGTGGGCAGGCATGCACAAGCCGCCTCACCAGGCCAAAGTAGCTATGGGGAAGGGAGTCGCCAGGCCACATCCGGACTATAAGGCCCCTCATGGCCTGTTCGGCCGCCTTGTGCAGCTCGACCAGTTGCTTCAGCTGGTCGCTCATAGGCATCGGGTGTTTGGTCCCAGTATACTGAGACCAGAACAGCTTCTTCGCCGAGCTTCCCTCCTCGGCCTGGTAAAACTTCGTGGCATTCGACACGCTACGGGGCAAATCTGTGAATGCTCCTGGAGAGCTCTGGACTTGGGTAAGTAACAAGTAATTTACTTTCACATGCCTGCTTTGCATATTGAATGCCTTACCCGCCGCTATCCTCCTCATCGCCTCAATCTCCTGGAGGGCCTTTTGGGCTTCAGCCTTGGCATTCTTTGTGCTCTCGAGGGCCGCGGCAAGCTCGGACTCTCGCGTCTTCGAGGCAAGCTCCAAAGCCTCGTGCTTCTTCATGAGAGCCTGGAGCTCTTGTTGCACCTCGCCCACCCGTGCCTCTTGCTTTTCCCATTCGGTGCGCTCCTTGGCCGCTTTGTCTTCGACCTCAAACAACGCTTGCTTCAGGGTCGCCACTTCGGTCGTGGCCCCTGGCACATTCATGATGATCCTATCATTTCGCAGCCACATTCTCTTTTATATATAGACAAGGTATTACTTACCTTTGTTCTCCTCGAGCTGCCTCTTGGCAAGGCTGAGCTCTTTCTCGGACCCCTCGAGGTCCTGCTTCAGTGCAGCGACCTCCGTAGTCAGTGCGGCAGAGGTCAGTAGTGAAGCCTGCGTACGCATACAGACATACTTATATTAGACTCCTGCAGATACTATTGATCCTCTATTCGGCTTTTCTTTGAACACGAAACAGAGCATCAGGGGCTACTGTCTATGCGGTAATATTTTTCCTATGTTTTAAATACTTACCTCAAAGCCTGTGAGAAGGCTGGTACAGGCTTCAGTCAGTCCGCTCTAGGCGGACTGAACCTTCTTGATCACCGCACTCATAATAGTGCGGTGCTCTTTGTCGATGGAAGCGTCGCTAAGCGCTCCCAACAGTTCGTCTGGTGCCTCTGGATGGACAAAGGTCACCGGCATGGACGGCTTGCCCCTCTTGGAAGAGGGCTGCCTCCCCGAGTCCGAAATCACTAGAGGTTTCGGTGCAGTGTCCGGCTGCGGGCTGAACTTGGAGCCCTTGGGAGCCTTGCTCCCTTTGCTCCTGGAGTCCGGAAGGTCGCCTTGAGGCACCTCTGGGACTGTCTCCCCCCGGCTCGGTGCCCACTGAGACAGTACCTCGGCATTGTCCGCAGGGCAAGGAGAGGTGGTGGTTGGAAGTTTATCACTATCCATGTCCGACGAGTCCAAGGAACCGTCCGACGATGATACGTCGATACGGGCTTGGGGCGGACTGCATAATCATATTCGACGTTAGGAGAAGCAGTGCAACAAAAGTATGCCATGAGTTACTCTGGTATCCGAATACTTACGACTTCGCCAGGGGCTTGGCCCTGAGCAGCCACTCGTCTTCGCTGTCGGCGGCGGTGGTGGAACAGTCCGGAAGGAGAGTCCTTCCCTTCTTGGACCCTTCGGCCTCCCCGGTTGGGGCGGCCTTCCTTTTCTTGTCTCCCCCGGCTGGAGGGGGAGATTCTTCGTCCTCCTTCTCCTTGTTTTCATGGGAGGAGTGTGTCTCCGATTTATGGGACGATGAGTCTGATACCACCTGGCACCGGGAACTCTTTCGGGTTCCCTTGGCCTTCTTCTTGGTCCTATCCGGCACCTCATAAGGAGCCGGAGTCCGCATCTCCGTCATGAGAGCGTCCGCAGGGTCTTCGGGCAGAGGGGCCGGACAGTTGATCTGCTCCGATGTCTCCATCCAGTCCTGTCAAAGGCATGGGAGCTCAGACCCCGCGCATGGTTAAACTATGGGAAATAAACACCCTATCAGATGACATAACTTTGCGCTTAGCCCGCTGTCCTCGGTAAGAGAAGGAGGGACCTCGGCGCCCTTGAACAACACCCTCCAAGACGTCTTTATGCGTCGTGTCGAAGCGCTCGCTTAGATTCTGGTGCCGGGCCAGGTCGAACTCCCATAAGTTGAAATCCCGTTGTTAACACGGGAGGATCCGGCGGAAGAGCATGACCTGGACTATGTTGACAAGCTTAAGTTTCTTGCTTGTCATGTTCCGGATACACTTCTGGAGTCCGTCCAGCTTCCCCAATGAACCCCAGGACAGGCCCTTCTCCTTCCAGGAAGTGAGCCGCATGGGGATTCCAGATCAAAACTTGGGGCCGCCACCCAGTTGGTGTCGCGCGGCTCGGTGATGTAGAACCACCCCGATTGCCACCCCTTTATGGTCTCCGTGAAGGAGCCCTCGAGCCATATAACATTGGGCATTTTGCCCACCATGGCACCACTGCATTCCGCTTGTTGGCTGCCCACCACCTTCGGCTTGATATTGAAGGTCTTCAGCCACAGGCTGAAGTGGGGCCGGATGCGAAGGAAAGCCTCGCACACGACGATGAACGCTGAGATGTTGAGGATGAAATTTGGGGCCAGATCATGAAAGTCCAGCCCATAATAGAACATGAGGCCACAGACGAATGGATGGAGAGGAAACCCCATTCCGCGGACAAAGTGGGGGAGGAAAACCACCCTTTCGTGAGGTTTCGGGGTAGGGATGACCTGCCCCGCCGCTGGCAGACGGTGCGCGATATCCGCGGCTAAGTATCCGGCTCCATGTAGCTTTTTGATGTGTCCCTCCGTGACGGAGGAGGCCATCCACTTGCCTCCCGCTCCGGACATGTTTGGAGAGAGTTGAGGAGAAGGATGTGGACTTGGGCGTTGGAGCTCGAGTGCGCGAGAATGGATGAGAAAGGAGGAAGAAGGCGTGGGTAGAAAAAGGTGAGATCTTATCCCTTTATAAGGGCGAACTAAACTATGCACTCCCACTAGCCTGGTAAAACTCGCTTATCCCCCAAGCGCCGTAATTGATGGCGCGGTTGGGTTACCCACGTCCGTATTGATGAGGATACCGTAATAAGGGGAACACGATCTCTGCTTTGACAAGACGTGTCAAGAAACCAACTCGCGTTATGTGCGGAGCTGGTTAAAGAAAAATGGTTTGAATAATTACCGGGCCATGGCGTGATGTCATGCTGCCAAAACGTGTCAGCAGATTAGATTTGTGGAAATATTATTCTCTCTACCACTAGTGCAGAACCGGGCAATAGCACCGGTTCGTAAGGCCCTTTAGTGCCGGTTCCATAACCGGCACTAAAGTGTGGGCACTAAAGCCCCCCCCCCCTTTAGTACCGGTTCAGCATGAACCGTTGCTAAAGGGCAAACACGTGGCATGAGCCAGCTCCGTGGGCGCGTATTCTCTCTACCACGCGTAGGACACGTGGCACGAGCCAGCCCCAACCGGTACTAAATGTTTTGGTGTGTTTTGTTTTTTTACTTTAATTATGTGTTTTCAATTTAATTTAGTGATTGTTTTACATTATAATGAGTTGTTAAATCATTAGGTTATTAGTTTGACTGGATGCGTGTCGATCCTAGCTAAGTCATCAAGTATATGTCATATCCATATTATATATACTTGATCACCTACTTAAGTGATCGAGGTAATATATATGGATATGGTATATATATACTTGATCACTTAGCTAGAATCCATCCAGTTGAAACTAATATGCAATTTCTTTCATAAATTATATAATAACTCATCATCATCATCATATTAATTAATATAAAAACTCTTGCATCATATATATCATCACCAACGGTTTTCATAGCAAAGATATCATCGAGTTCAACATGGTAATGATATTATAAGTGTTCATAACACCACAAAAGCAAATCACTGTTTGAGATTAAGTTCAGGACGAAGAACACGGACATGAGAGGACAAGTACTAAGAGCATGAACAAGCTAATTAATCACTCCTGCTGCTCTCTCTCAGGTAAAATAGCATAGAACATGTATACCTTTGCTGATTCATCATATTGGAGCATGCAGATGAACCTGTCTCCTAATCGTGGGTTGCGCTTCTGATTGCTGCCCCCTAGTACTTCTCTGTGATCATTCACAATTTTGCTCCAGTCTTTTACTATTAAGAATTCCTCGCTATTAGAAATCCTGAATGCACTAAAGTGCATTGTAGGATATCTTGGCCGTAAGCTAACAATATTCATGGTACCTTTAGTCTTGATCCAATCAGGCACAACATTCATTGGGAGTCCCTGTTGAAGAACATCGTATAGTAACATACTTAGCAATGAAGTTTAGCTTAAAAAAATAATGTATGCAAAAGATGCACTGAGAAGAAATAGTAGAAATCTTACCATCTTTCCTAAATATATGTGACCGTAGTTCAGTACGAACACTATTGGTTGCATGTTTTGAGTACTAACATTTCTAAGTGCAGGAAAGAAATTTGTCTTGATAGCATCAAGATCCTCAAGCCATGAAACATAATGACTTGTCTCCTCGCAGTTTAGTTCAGCCCCGGGACAGTGGATGGTCCTGTCTACCAAGCGCTGGACATGTTTGCTTGACTGGAAGTAAGCTGTCAATATTAATTGAGATCTATTAATTATTCAACTGGTTCAAATAATCTCATATCGAAGGCATAAATATGGTTGAGAAACTTACATAATGGTAGAACTGGAGGCGTCTACACATCGACCCAGATGTCTCTATTACCTTCAATATCATCTTCCGGACGAATATCAAAGGTGGTAACCATATCAGGCTCAAATGCATAAGCCTTGCATAGTTCTTGCCAAGTTTTGCATTCAAAATAGATGTATGTGTCTGCATTGTATAATTTGACGTTGAAGGTATAACCATGCTCGGTCTTCAAGTAAACTCTTTTTACCTCCATAGTTTCGTTAGGACTGAAACTCTATCTTATCCAAGACAAAAATTCTTGCATGGCAGTGGATACGCTAGTAGAATAGTGAAAAATTAAAATTAAAAGGTGAAGCAAAATGAAGCATAAGTCATGCTTAATTATGAAAAAAGAATTGTCGTTGTGACTTACTGTATCCACTTCGAAGTTCTCATCCAGCTTGATGCTGAAGCGTCTATTATCAACTAGAAAATTTTGGCCGCACAGGCCGCGCTGGTCTTCGCAGTATTCACACATAATGAAATCGAGTTCGTTGTCAGACGACATTCCTATGTTCATAGGTGAAACATTAAACACTTATTAGTTCGATTAATTCAACTAATTCTGTTAATTCAACTAGTTCAACTAAGCACTTACGAAGAATATACCTAATTAATTAAACTAATTCAACTAACTAGTTCAACTAATTAATTGAACTAATTCATCTAATATCTAACATATATGTTCATATATAGGTGAAACATTAAACACTTACTAGTTCTATTAATTCAACTAAATAAACTAGTTCTATTAATTCAACTAAGCATTTAATAAAAATAAACCAGTTCTATTAATTTCTTACTAAAATAAAGTAGGTAGTTCTATATAGTAATATTTTGATTAGATCATCAAATCTCATATACCTAAATTTTCTTACTAAAAATAAACTTGTTCTATTAATTTTCATACTAAAAATAAACTAGTTATATTAATTCAACTAGTTCAAATAATCTCATATATATACCTAATTAATATCTGGCTATACTAATTCAACTAGTTCAACTTGTTCTAATTCATGTAAAATATATTTAACATCTTTTCCATATAATTCATCTAACCATTAACATTCTAACATTATTATCTACGTAATTTATCTAACATTAATCTAAACAACAGAAAATAGAAAATAAGTAAAAATTAACAATGTGTATGTGTATGTGTGTGTGTATGTACGACCGGGGGACGGCGGGGTACGGGCGGCGGCGGGCGACGACGGGGGGACGGGCGCGGCGGCGACGTACGGGCACGGCGGGGGCGACAGGTCGGGCGGTGACAGCGACGGGCGGCGGGGCGGCGAGGGCGGCGCGCGATGGGGCAACGGGCGCGCGGCGAAGAAGTTTGGATCGAGAAGAACTACTGGTGGTTGATGAACTGATTTTTTCGTAGGTTCCATATATATAGCAGGGGTCTTTAGTGCCGGTTGGAGCCACCAACCGGTACTAAAGGCCAATTTTCGCCAGGCCAAGGGGCGGGAAACGGCCCCTTTAGTACCGGTTCGTGCCACGAACCGGTACTAAAGACCCCCCCTTTAGTACCGGTTGGAGCCACCAACCGGTACTAATGGTTGTGCGCTCCCACCGGTGGTGCACAATGTTTAGTCCCACCTCCCCAAGCGAAGGGCAGACGCACTGGTTTACAAACCCAGCCGCGGCTGCTCCTTCGAGCTTCTCTATATAGCAGGCTTCTGGCCCTAACTATGGCGCGCTGCCCTGTGAGTCTGCTGGCCCTTCTGGGCCTGCATTTGCACACCCTAGGTCTGGCAGGCCCACTTGGCAGCGCGCCAACAAATTTTTTATATAGTTTTTTCTTTTCTTCATTATTTATTTTCTTCTATTTATTTTTGAGTAATTTTTTATATTGTTTTTTTATTTTCTGCATTATTTACTTTCTTCTATTTCTTTTTGAGTAATTTTTTTGTATAGTTCTTTTTCTGCATTATTTCTTTTCTTCTATTTATTTTCTTCTATTTCCAGTTTGTACACGAAGTGTGTCTAGTTTTTGCCGTGACCCTCTCTACTCTTTCGCACATGCTATGCGGGTGAAATGATGATACCATGCCAAGTTTCAACATTTTCAGAATTCATTTTGTAGTGATTTTCAATTTCACGGTCATTTAGCTCTCTAAACAATTAGGTAAATGACCGAAAAACAACAAATGATGTCAGAACATGTTGGAAATTGATGACGTCGCTTTGAATGCTGCATACTAACAAAAGAAGACCGGAGTTCAAATAAATTTAAAAAACATTGAAGTGCCTGTGTAACAGATGAGTTCTCGTCCGAAACCCTGATACTCCGAAATAGTTTGTCCAATTTGTACACGAAGTGCATCCAGTTTTTGCCATGACCCTCTCTACTCTTTCGCACATGCTATACGGGTGAAATGATGATACCATGCCATGTTTCAACATTTTCAGAATTCATTTTGTAGTGATTTTCAATTTCACGGTCATTTAGCTCTCTAAATAATTAGGTAAATGACCGAAAAACAACAAATGATGTCAGAACATATTGGAAATTGATGATGTCGCTTTGAATGCTGCATATTGAACACAAAAGAAGTCCGTAGTTCAAATAAGTTTAAAAAACATTGAAGTGCCCGTGTAACAGATGAGTTCTCGTCCGAAACCCTGATACTCCGAAAGAGTTTGTACAGTTTGTACACGAAGTGCGTCCAGTTTTTGCCATGACCCTCTCTACTCTTTCGCACATGCTATGCGGGTGAAATGATGATACCATGCCAAGTTTCAACATTTTCAGAATTCATTTTGTAGTGATTTTCAATTTCACGGTCATTTAACTCTCTAAACAATTAGGTAAATGACCGAGAAACAACAAATGATGTCAGAACATGTTGGTAATTGATAACATCGCTTTGAATGCTGCATACTGAACACAAAAGAATTCTGGAGTTCAAATAAGTTTAAAAAACATTGAAGTGCCCGTGTAATAGATGAGTTCTCGTCTGAAACCCTGATACTCCGAAAGAGTTTGTCCAGTTTGTACACGAAGTGCGTCCAGTTTTTGTCGTGACCCTCTCTACTCTTTCGCAAATGCTATGCGGGTGAAATGATGATACCATGCCAAGTTTCAACATTTTCAGAATTGATTTTGTAGTGATTTTCAATTTCACGGTTATTTAGCTCTCTAAACAATTAGGTAAATGACCGAAAAACAACAAATGATGTCAGAACATGTTGGAAATTGATGACGTCGCTTTGAATGCTGCATACTGAATACAAAAGAAGTCAGGAGTTCAAATAAGTTTAAAAAACATTGAAGTGCCCGTGTAACAGATGAGTTCTGGTCCGAAACTCTGATACTCCGAAAGAGTTTGTCCAGTTTGTACACGAAGTGCGTCCAATTTTTGCCGTGACCCTCTCTACTCTTTCGTGCATGCTATGCGGGTGACATGATGATACCATGCCAAGTTTCAACATTTTCAGGATTCATTTTGTAGTGATTTTCAATTTCACGGTCATTTAGCTCTCTAAACAATTATGTAAATGACCGAAAAACAACAAATGATGTCAGAACAAGTTGGAAATTGATGACGTCGCTTTGAATCCTGCATACTGAACACAAAAGAAGTCCGGAGTTCAAATAAGTTTAAAAAACATTGAAGTGCCCGTGTAACAGATGAGTTCTCGTCCGAAACCCTGATACTCCGAAAGAGTTTGTCCAGTTTGTACACGAAGTGCGTCCAGTTTTTTCCGTGACCCTCTACTCTTTCGCACATGCTATGCGGGTGAAATGATGATACCACGCCAAGTTTCAACATTTTCAGAATTTATTTTGTAGTGATTTTCAATTTCACGGTCATTTAGCTCTCTAAACAATTAGGTAAATGACCGAAAAACAACAAATGATGTCAGAACATGTTGGAAATTGATGATGTCGCTTTGAATGCTACATACTGAACACAAAAGAAGTCCGGAGTTCAAATAAGTTTAAAAAACATTGAAGTGGCCATGTAACAGATGAGTTCTTGTCTGAAACCCTGATACTCTGAAAGAGTTTGTCCAGTTTGTAAACGAAGTGCGTCCAGTTTTTGCCGTGACCCTCTCTACTCTTTCGCGCATGCTATGCGGGTGGTATGATGATACCATGCCAAGTTTCAACATTTTCAGGATTCATTTTGTAGTGATTTTCAATTTCACAGTCATTTAGCTCTCTAAACAATTAGGTAAATGACCGAAAAACAACAAATGATGTCAGAACATGTTGGAAATTGATGACGTCACTTTGAATGCTGCATACTGAACACAAAAGAAGTCCGGAGTTCAAATAAGTTTAAAAAACATTGAAGTGGCCATGTAACAGATGAGTTCTCGTCCGAAACCCTGATACTCTGAAAGACTTTGTCCAGTTTGTACACGAAGTGCGTCAAGTTTTTGCCGTGACCCTCTCTACTCTTTCGCGCATGCTATGCGGGTGGTATGATGATACCATGCCAAGTTTCAACATTTTCAGGATTCATTTTGTAGTGATTTTCAATTTCACGGTCATTTAGCTCTCCAAACAATTAGGTAAATGACTGAAAAACAACAAATGATGTCAGAACATGTTGGAAATTGATGACGTCGCTTTGAATGCTGCATACTGAACACAAAAGAAGTCCGGAGTTCAAATAAGTTATTAAAAATAAAAAAGAGGCGCAATGCTGGTTAATTTGCTTCAAGCCATTCAGAATATTGTAAACTGCACTGCACATAGCTCAGTGCAATCTATGCTATTCCGCAAGGCTTGAAGCTAATCAACATGTAGGTGAGCATTGCAACTCTTCGTCATTGTCTGTGCACTCACGGCTTATAAACCGCTCATACTGCCTCTCTCTTGACGAGGTGGGACTAAAAATCAGCTTACAAAGAAACTCTAGTACCGGTTCATGGCAGGAACCGGTACTAAAGGTCTTTGTGGGGGCCCCAGACTGACCATAGCCTGACACAGCCTCATTAGTACCGGTTCGTGGCATGTACCGATACTAAAGGTTACCCACGAACCGGTACTAATGATGCCCGCCCGCCTAGCCATTGGAACTGACACTAATGGTCACATTAGTACCGGCTCAAATTCAAACCGGCACTAATGTGCTTCACATTTGACCCTTTTTCTACTAGTGTACGGTGGTATGTGGAACTTATTTTGCAGGGTCGGACACTATCCTTGTATTCAAACTCTTCTGTGGCGTATTCGGAGGAGGAACGCGCCTTGCAATGCCGAAGACAAAACTGCGCGCCGAACTCGTCGTCATTGAAGCCTAGTTCAGGGGCTACTGAGGGATTCCTGGATTAGGGGGTCTCTGGACAGCCGGACTATATCCTTTGGCCGGACTGTTGGACTATGAAGATACGAGATTGAAGACTTCGTCCCGTGTCCGGATGGGACTCTACTTGGCGTGGAAGGCAAGCTAGGCAATACGGATATGTATATCTCCTCCTTTGTAACCGACCTTGTGTAACCCTAGCCCCTTCCGGTGTCTATATAAACCGGAGGGTTTTAGTCCGTAGGACAACATACAATCATACCATAGGCTAGCTTCTAGGGTTTAGCCTCTCCGATCTCATGGTAGATCAACTCTTGTACTACCCATATTATCAAGAATAATCAAGCAGGACGTAGGGCTTTACCTCCATCAAGAGGGCCCGAACTTGGGTAAAACATCGTGTCCCCTGCCTCCTGTTAGCATCAGCCTTAGATGCACAGTTCGGGACCCCCTACCCGAGATCTGCCGGTTTTGGCACCGACACCCCTAGTGGCTTTGGCGTTGCGCCGATCAAGAGGGTACCGACAGCTATGTTCTCTTTTGTTTGAATACGACCTATGTTTGAACAGGAAGCCCCCAAATGACCTTGAGAGTTTTTTAACGACTCTGATTCGAATACGATCAAAGTCAGACCCAAAAGGGGTTAAGCTAGATTCTAATACAATCAACCCCCAATGGACTTTTGAAGCAGGGTACCTATGTTTGAGTTGTGCCTGGCAACAAACTCTCTTTGGCACCTTTAATTTTTCCTGAGAACTCGAGTTTTTTGAGAGATAAATTCCTATTGAACCGGGATTTTGAACCGGATATTGAGAGTTTCAAAGCTTTGTGGGAGAAAGAGTTACCTTGAGCCAGATTTTGAATCGGATGTTTGAGAGCTTCAGTGCTTTGTGGGAGACAGATTTCCCTTGAATCAGATTTTGAACCAGAATCCTTCTTTTTAGGCCGGAAATTTTCTGACGGCCTTTAAATATTCGCCAATAAGGCAGTAGCCTCCGGGGCCGGGTTATTTTTCCCTCCAATGATCTAGAGTTCTTGAACCTGATATGTTTAAACCAGAAATTATCCACTATGGAGTTGATGATCACCATGATGAAGCTGAAATCAATCACGACTGAGTCGGCCTTGGGAGTAGATAGATGAGCCGGCGGCTGGGAAGGCGGCTGACGGTTTAGCACGGAGGCGACTGGCGGCTTGCCGCTACAACGAGGTGGCCAGGCTGCGCTCAAGGCGGAGGCGTCAAGCCGGAGCCGAGGCGGCCACGCGGCCAAGCAGCTCGACACCAGCCATGGCAGCTCAATGCACCAGGGGAGACCGCGATCGAGGTGGAAACATGGTCGCAGCAGCCTGGTGGGTCCGAAGCGGAGTGCGTATAGCCCGACGAATCCGAGGTGAAGCCGGCGCGGGGTGGCACAAGAAGCCAGCAAGGCGGGTCAAGGTGCTGGCAGAGCAGTGGCCAATTTTGAGGCAGTGACAAGGGCCATCCAAGGCGCCCCCAAGGCCGGAGCAAAGCGCGGCGATGACGGCTCGTAGTGGACGGCTAAAGATGCGGCAACAACAGCTCACAGGCGGCTCCGCGGAGGTGGAGTAAAGCGGCAGCGTCTGCTTGGTGCGCCGGCGACTTGGAGGAGCCCTAGTGGAAGCGGCTTGGTGCACCAGCACGGCTCGCAGGCGGAGACATGCGGCTGAAGGCCGAAGCAAGGCGGAGCTGCAGCCGCGGGGCAACTTGCGACGGTGATACATCTCCAACGTATCTATAATTTTTGATTGCTCCATGCTATATTATCTACTGTTTTGGACATTATTGGGCTTTATTATCCACTTTTATATTATTTTTGGGACTAACCTACTAACCGAAGGCCCATCCCAGAATTGTTGTTTTTGCCTATTTTAGGGTTTCAAAGAAAAGGAATATCAAATGCAGTCCAAACGTAATGAAACCATCGGGAACGTGATTTTCTCAACGAACAAGACCTAGGGGACTTGGACCCTACGTCAAGACACAAAAGAGGAGGCCACGAGGTAGGGGGGCGCACCCCCCCCCCAAGCGCGTCCTCCACCGTCGTGGGCCCCCTGTTGCTCCACCGACGTACTCCTTCCTCCTATATATACCTACGTACCCCCAAACAATCAGACACGGAGCAAAAACCCTAATTCCACCGCCGCAACTTTCTGTATCCACGAGATCCCATCTTGGGGCCTGTTTCGGAGCTCCGCCGGAGGGGGCATCGATCACGGAGGGCTTCTACATCATCACCATAGCCCCTCCAATGAAGTGTGAATAGTTTACCGCAGACCTACGGGTCCATAGTTATTAGCTAGATGGCTTCTTCTCTCTTTTTGGATCTCAATACAATGTTCTCCCCCTCTCTTGTGGAGAACTATTCGATGTAACCTTCTTTTTGCGGTGTGTTTGTTGAGACCGATGAATTGTGGGTTTATGATCAAGTCTATCTATGAACAATATTTGAATCTTCTCTGAATTCTTTTATGTATGATTGGTTATCTTTGCAAGTCTCTTCGAATTATCAGTTTGGTTTGGCCTACTAGATTGATCTTTCTTGCAATGGGAGAAGTGCTTAGCTTTGGGTTCAATCTTGCGGTGTCCTTTCCCAGTGACAGTAGGGGCAGCAAGGCACGTATTGTATTGTTGCCATTGAGGATAACTGTAGGATCGAAAGTATGTCTAGAGGGGGGGTGATTAGACTACTTGACCAAATAAAAACTTAACCTTTTCCCAATTTTAGTTCTTGGCAGATTTTAGCTATCTTAGGACAAGTCAAGCAATCATCACACAATTGAAGCAAGCATGCAAAGAGTATATTGGCAGCGGGCGGAAAGTAAAGCATGCAACTTGCACGAATATAAAGGGAAGGGTTTGGAGAATTCAAACGCTATTGGAGACACGGATGTTTTTCCCGTGGTTCGGATAGGTGGTGCTATCCTACATCCACGTTGATGGAGACTTCAACCCACGAAGGGTAACGGTGGCGTGAGTCCACGGAGGGCTCAACCCACGAAGGGTCCACGAAGAAGCAACCTTGTCTATCCCACCATGGCCATCGCCCACGAAGGACTTGCCTCACTAGCGGTAGATCTTCACGAAGTAGGCGATTTCCTTGCCCTTACAAACTCCTTGGTTCAACTCCACAATCTTGTCGGAGCCTCCCAAGTGACACCTAGCCAATCTAGGAGACACCACTCTCCAAGAAGTAACAAATGGTGTGTTGATGATGAACTCCTTGCTCTTGTGCTTCAAATGATAGTCTCCCCAACACTCAACTCTCTCTCATAGGATTTGGATCTGGTGGAAAGAAGATTTGAGTGGAAAGCAACTTGGGGAAGGCTAGAGATCAAGATTCATATGGTAGGAATGGAATATCTTGGTCTCAACACATGAGTAGGTGGTTCTTTCTCAGAACATATGAGTTGGAATGGTGTATGTGTTCTGATTGCTCTCTCCACGAGTGAAGAGGAGGTGGAGGGGTATATATAGCCTCCACACAAAATCCAACCGTTACACATAATTTACCAATCTCGGTGGGACCGAATCAGAAAACTCGGTCGGACCGAAATAGTAAATCTAGTGACCGTTAGGAATTTCGGTGGGACTGACATGCAACTCGGTAGGACCGATTCGGTTAGGGTTTGGGCATAACGTAATCTCGGTGAGACCGATTACACAAACTCGGTGAGACCGAGTTTGGTAATAAGCTAACCAGAGAGTTGGTTAGTTAAACTCGGTGGGACCGATTTGCTCTTTTGGTGAGACCGAAATGTTACAAAAAGGAAACAGAGTGTTTACATTGCAATCTCGGTGGGACCGATTTGCTCTTTCGGTGAGACCGAAAAGTTACGAAAGGGAAACAGAGAGTTTGCAATCCCATCTCGGTGGGACCGAGATCCTTATCGGTAGGACCGAATTGCTAGGGTTTGGTAGTGTCAAATGACAAGTGAAACTTGGTGGCGCCAGATTGAAAGAATCGGTATGACCGAGTTTGGCTTAGAGTTTAGGTCATTTGTGGCTATGGAAAAGTGGTTGAGGATTTTGGAGCATATCACCAAGCACATAAAGCAAGAGGCTCATTAAGCAACACCTCATCCCTCCTTGATAGTATTGGCTTTTCCTAAACACTCAATGTGATCTTGGATCACTAAAATATAAAATGAAGAGTCTTGAACTTTTGAGCTTGAGCCAATTCTTTGTCCTTAGCATTTTGAGGGTTCCACTTTCACATCCATGCCATGCCAATCATTGAGCTTTCCTGAAATAATCATCTTGGAATAGCATTAGCTCAATGAGCTATATGTTGTTATGAATTACCAAAACCACCTAGGGATAGTTGCTCTTTAAATCTCCCCCTTTTTGGTAATTGATGACAACATATAGATCAAAGCTTCGACAAATTATAATAATCATGAAATACATCGTCGCTTTGGGAAGTATGTGACAAGTAAGAGCTCCCCCTAAATTTGTGCATATTTAGAATTTGCTTTGGACTGCAAATGCACAGGGAATGAGAGTCATGGGTTACTCTTCCATGTCACATACATCTTGGTGGAGCGCTCAAAAATGATATGAATGAAATACATGCACTCATCACCAAGAATAGTGAGTGATCACATAAGATGGATAGGATAATGATAAGATTAAGCAAACATTAAGTGTAGCTTATGATCAAACACATGATCATCGATGTCTCACAGGCATAAGGACGTAGTATCTCACACGAAAGCAAACAAAGTTCGAAAAACCACCAAATAAAACAAGAGAGAATAAAAGCAACACTCTCTCTCGAAGCCTATGATCTATACATTTTCTCCCCCTTTGGCAACAAGTTACCAAAAAGTTCCTAGAAAATGCAT
The DNA here is from genome assembly GCF_003073215.2 of Triticum urartu. Lineage (NCBI taxonomy): Eukaryota > Viridiplantae > Streptophyta > Magnoliopsida > Poales > Poaceae > Triticum > Triticum urartu. The sequence goes on from NC_053022.1 coordinate 22,504,368, forward strand.
AGTGCTTAGTCGACACTCAGGCTTGATCTTCAGGTGGTGGTGGAGTCCGGAGCACTCCAAGGACGAAGCCTTCAGTAGATGTGGTCGGAGTCGAGGCTGAAGTGGATGCTGGAGCTGGTGGAACTGAGGCTGTAGCTGGTGCAGACGTGGTGGCTCTGGTGTCAGCAACTGGCACTGCTGACGACCTCGGACCTCGTGGCACCCTGGCAAAGGCATCAGTCGTAGTCCTGCCTCTCCTCTCATTCATGTCATCCTGGAGCTGCTCCACGGCAGTCTGTATCTCTGTCACCTTGATGTCCAAGTCATAGAACCTCTGTTCCATGATCCTCTCTAAGCTTGCCTGGTTCTGAGTCAGGGTGGCTAGTCCTTGCTCAATCCGTAGGGTGGACGCAATCAGGTAACCAAGCTGCTCTTGTTTGGTCTTCAGGAAGTATTCAGATGCCTCCTTTTGAGTGGGCATCCTGGCAGCTTTCTCCTTCTTCGCTTGTGCTTGGGCAGATGATGGCTCATTCTCAGTCATGATCACTTGATTATCTTCGAAGTCTGGACGGATGGGCAGGTGTTCCTTATCCAATAAATACACGCCCGTGCCCATCTTGGAGTTGATGAGCTCCTGAATCTGAGGGGCATATCCACAGCTCCTCTTCTGATCTGCTGCAGCCCTTCTGATCTCACACGAATCTGAGGCTCATGACTTTGAATTTTTGAGGCACGTCAAAAACATGAAGCAAATTGATCGCGCGACCTCTGATCATCTTGTGATCTCCAGACTTAGGCAATAGGGTGTGCCTCAGAATCCAATTGATCGTAGGCAGCCCTGACAGAAGATAGTGCACAGACCCAAACTTGAAAGTATCCAGAGCTTCATTGGGAATCTCCTTGTACATGTTGGACATTGAGTTGTGATCCATTTTCTTCTTGGCATAAATGTCCAAGTCATCTGCTTGCTCCTCTGGGGCATTGATCAACTTTGCCCATTCCTCAACAGTTGATTGGTACCTTGTACCTTCAGACATCCATGTGATCCTCCCATCTGGGTAGAAGTGTACTATGGAGTAGAATTGCATGATTAGCTCCTCGCTCCACTTTGTGAGCTTCTGCCCAACAAAGTCTGCAACTCCACACGCACTAAAGCTGTCATACACTCCAGGATAGTGTTCCTCATTTTCCTTCATGTAGGTCCAGTCGACCCATCTCATGTCACAAACTATTGGCTTCTTGTCAAGCAAAACTGTCTTATAGAAGTCCTGCTGTTCCTTGGTGTGAAATCTGTAATCCACAGCAGTCCTTCTCCTTGAAGCATACGGATCTGCTTCTCTCCATTTCCTCAGCCCTGAGTCTCTCCTGAGCTTCATGTCCTCAGCCACAGGATGAGCATAGTTGTGGTCTGGGATCTTGGGCTTGAGTTTTCTGAGAACTTGCTCTTCATCCTCTTCTTCAGCAGCTTCAGGCACTCGGGCCTTGTTCTTTTCAGCAGCAGCTATGCTCCTTGTATTTCTCTTTGGTGTTGTCTTGACCTTTGATGCACCCTTGGGCTTGGATGCAGTAGCCCCTGATTTGATAGCATCACCAATTAGCTTGGGTGCCTTAGGTGCTGGTGCAGCCACCTCTTCTTCTTCCTCCTCATCTTGCATGATGGAGGCCTTGCCAAGCACTCTGGCTACAGTCTTCTTCACTCTTTCTTTCCTCTTTTTGCCCTCAGCAGCAACTGGCTCTGTGGGTGCAGGCTTCTCAGTTGAAGCTCTAGCCTCAGACATGGGCTGCCTGCCTGCTGGCCTTTTGATCTTCAGCCCTGGCTTTGTGCCTTGAGCTGGCTCAACTCTCTTTGATGTGGCCTCTTCCTCTGCCACATAATCTTCATCTTCAGAATCAGAAGTTCTCTTCTTCCTTTGTCTAGTGGCAGCTTTAGGCAGATTGCTAGGGGTGCTCCTACTGCCATCATCTGAGGAACTTGAGGGGCTAGTGCCCTCACTCAACTGTACTTGCTGCTCTGACAAGTTCTGGCTGTCACTTTGGTCTGACATGATGCAAACTCTGACTGCTGACCCTGTGAATAGATTATAGATGAGATAGAGTGGATGAGCATCACAAAATGCAGAGATTTTTGCAAAAGAATAATTCAAAAACTTAGTTTTAGTTTCCCACTGAAATCATCTCGGATCTACCGATTTTCAAACTCGGTGACACCGAAGCAGTTTTGGAACCTAAACTAGTGAACTCGGTCAGACCGAGTCACAGTTCGGTGGCACCGAGACTGCTAGGGTTTCACCGAGTTCCAAAATCGGTCACACCGATAAGTAATTCTCGGTCAGACCGAGTTTTACTTGTGCAATGGCATAAGCCAAATCGGTGGGACCGAGTTTTTCAACTCGGTGGGTCCGAGATGGTTTCGGCGGAAACCTAACCCTAAAATTTTCGAATTAAACCTAATCTACGAGTTCATTGACTGGATAGGAGTTTATCAAACTTGGCAAGAATCATGATGATCACAAATGTGCTAGGAATCGGATTGGAGAACAGCACAAAGATCGAGTCCATACCCTTGTTCGGCGGAGACTCGCTACGGCGGCAACGGCGGGGCAGAATTCCCGTTGACGGCGACGGAGTCCAGCGACTGGAGGCGGCTGGCGGCTAGGAGACGATCCGGAGACCACGAAGGCAGAGCAGGCTATCGCGCGGGCGAAAGGGTTCGGAGGAATTTCCAAAAAATTTCCCGTCACTATATATAGCCCGACCCTGTCGGTGTGACCGAGTGGAACAACTCGGTGGCACCGAGATGCAAAACTGTATACAGTTATTGCAACTCGGTGTGACCGAAAGGTTCAAATCGGTTGCACCGAGATCGAAAACCTAGATCAACTTAATGAACTCGGTAGGACCGAAAGTGGAGTATCGGTCAGACCGAGATTCGTAAAGAGGTTTTGGAAGTTTAAGTCTATGACGAATCGGGGACTCCGAGCGCTCCTCACACAGAGTGGTTCAAATCTGACTTGATCAAATTTTGTGATGCAGCATGAATAGAGTTTGAGACGAGAAAAGCATAGATAGCTAGAGGAGGTTCTTAGGCATTCTTGTCCATCCACTTGGCAAAAGGAAATAAAATCAAACAATCAAAACAACAAGTGGATGTCCTCGAATGTGTAAAATATGCAACCAACATGCTCACACAATAAGATGGCAAATGAAATATGTGGCAAAGCATGCACAACCAATTCTAGCATCTACCAAGCAATTTGCGATGACTAGGTCATCTATATATGAGTATATTGACTTAGGAGTCAAGTGAGATCACTTGATCGTAGGTCATACTCATCGTTTAAGCTCAAGTGGGGTTACCACTTTTACATAAAGCATTGTTGTGTTCACATCTTTAGAGTTGCTCTAGCTCAAGTTTTAGAGTAAAGCTCCCCCTAGATGTGATATCCCCCCTAAGAGGGATGAACTAACCTTGGGTTTTGTCGATGATGACTTCATGTAGATGTTGAAGATGTGGATGCTCAATGTTGATGTAGATCACTTGGAGCTATCCATTTGAGTGAATTGCACTTTCAATACCTACATGGGTTAGTCCCACAAGGAACAAACAAGGATATCCATAGACATAGAGTGATGCTCACACAAGATGATGTCTACAAAAACTTTTAGGTTACCTTGTCCCTTGTCTTACCAACAAGAGGGTTTGTGACTCCTTGAACTAGTGCAAGATGTGGAAGTTGATTGCACTTGTTCTTGCCAAAATGATAAGAGTGAAGTATGTTGGCGGAGTCACCCTCGAGAACTCTCTAGTTCTTCTTCTTTTGGATCCACACCATCTTGATGGGAATCCTTGGAGTTGTAGTCGTACTTGATGAAGTGGAACTTGAAGTGGTCTTGGGAATCCACTTGACTAAGGTCTTAGGAGCTTCTTCAAATGCATCAATCTCCTCTTGAAGCTTGTCCTTGCCTTTTTGCTTGTAGTCTTGTGGTGGAAGATCATCTTGAGCTTGTGTTCCCTTGAAGGAAGTATCATACTTCTCTTGTTGAGGAACAAACTTTGTCTTGGGGTATTGATCTTCTTCCCACTCAACTCCATTGGCATTGAACTTTCGTTCAAAACCAACACCTTGATTCTTCCGGTGCATTCCTTGCTTGCGCACAATTTCCTCGAATTGCTTACTCCCGGCAAGGCTTTTGTACACTCCTTTCTCTATAATTCCCTTCAATAAGCTATTTTCTTGCTCAAGTGTAACTTGGCTAAGAGAATCATTAGTGGAATCAAGAGAACTACTAGAAGCAACAATATTGGATTTAGCATGATCATTGTTACTACTAGAGGAAGAATCTTTCTTGTTCTTGTCACTAGACTTGACTTGAGGCATGTAGGTGGATAAAAGTAAACGCTTGGCAATGTGAGAAGAACTTTTCTTGCGGAGATCATCATTGATTGCTTTTAAGAACCCATGCTCTTGCTCAAGATTGAGCTTTTCAAAGCGTAATTTCTCATGAGCTCTTAAAAGTTCTCGATGATCTTCGAAGATAGTTTCATGAGCTAACTTAAGAGTGTTTAGTTCTTTAGTTAGAGCCTCAATCTTCTCCTTATCATTGTCATTCGTTTTAGAATGATTAATTGATGTTTCACCATAGTACTCATCACTAGAGTTGTCAACAAGCAAATCATCATCACCTAACAAGTCATCTTCATCACTATTAAAATCAACATACTCGGGGTGTGTTACCTTAGGACCTTTAGCCATGAAGCATCTTCCAATTCCTTCATTTGGTGAGTCAAATATGTCGTAGGAGTTGGTTGACACAAGTGCTAGACCGGAAACACCTTCATCTTGAGTATCTTTGGAGTCGGAGTGATAACTTCTCTCGGAGTGGCTGTCGGAGTCGGAGCCGGATACCCACTCACCAACATGAGGTTGATGTCTTCGTTTTGTGTAGCTCCTTGATGATTTTTCCTTCCTTTCCGAATCCTTGTTTCTCGTGAGTATCTTCGTTCATAACGATCATCTCTACTCCTTCTCTCTCTTGGTGGTGATTCTTTGCTTCTTCTTTTTGGAGAATCTTCTCTTCTCTTGTAGGGAGCCGTACACTCATTGGAATAGTGTCCGGGTCTTCCACAATTGTAGCAGTTTCGCTCTCGACTAGAAGATCTTTTGTCATTGTAGGACCTTGACTTGAAGCTTCTATCTTTGCTTCTACTCTTGTAGAATTTGTTGAAGTTCTTCACCATTAAGCTCAATTCTTCATTGAAGTTTTGTTTCTCACTTGATGATGTAGGAGCTTCACATGAGGCTTTGTAGGCACCACTTGATTTGTTCTGAAGTTCCTCTTTATCCTTAAGTGACATCTCATGAGCAACAATTCTTCCAATCACCTCCGTTGGCTTGAGATCTTTGTAATTGGGCATCATTTGGATCAATGTGCACACGGTATCATATTTCCCATCCAAGGCTCTTAGGATCTTCTTGATGATGAATCTATCGGTCATCTCTTCACTTCCTAAGCCGGAAATCTCATTTGTGATGAGAGCAAGCCTAGAGTACATTTCAGCGACACCTTCACCATCCTTCATTTTGAACTTGTCAAGTTGACTTTGAAGCACATCCAACTTGGATTCCTTGACGGAGTCGGTACCTTCGTGCATATCAATCAAAGTGTCCCAAATTTCCTTTGCATTCTCAAGACGTCTGATTTTGTTGAATTCTTCGGGGCACAATCCGTTGAAGAGAATATCACAAGCTTGAGCATTGTATTGCAGCATCTTCAACTCATCCGCGGTAGCTTCACGGTTTGGTTCTCTCCCATCAAAGAAGTCACCTTGCAAACCAACACAAACAATAGCCCATACGGCGGGGTTATGTCCAAGAATATGCATTTTCATTTTATGCTTCCAACTAGCAAAATTAGTACCATCAAAGTAAGGACCTCTACGGTGATAATTTCCCTCGCTAGACGCCATACTCTCCTAGGTTGTGAAACCAAGGCTATGACCACCAAAGGCTATGGAGATCAAGGCAAATGGAGACCAAAGCTCTGATACCACTTGTAGGATTGAAAGTATGTCTAGAGGGGGGGGATTAGACTACTTGACCAAATAAAAACTTAACCTTTTCCCAATTTTAGTTCTTGGAAGATTTTAGCTATCTTAGGACAAGTCAAGCAATCATCACACAATTCAAGCAAGCATGCAAAGAGTATATTGGCAGCGGAAAGTAAAGCATGCAACTTGCAAGAATATAAAGGGAAGGGTTTGGAGAATTCAAACGCTATTGGAGACACGGATGTTTTTCCCGTGGTTCGGATAGGTGGTGCTATCCTACATCCATGTTGATGGAGACTTCAACCCACGAAGGGTAATGGTGGCGCGAGTCCACGGAGGGCTCAACCCACGAAGGGTCCACGAAGAAGCAACCTTGTCTATCCCACCATGGCCATCGCCCACGAAGGACTTGCCTCACTAGCGGTAGATCTTCACGAAGTAGGTGATCTCCTTGCCCTTAAAAACTCCTTGGTTCAACTCCACAATCTTGTCGGAGGCTCCCAAGTGACACCTAGCCAATCTAGGAGACACCACTCTCCAAGAAGTAACAAATGGTGTGTTGATGATGAACTCCTTGCTCTTGTGCTTCAAATGATAGTCTCCCCAACACTCAACTCTCTCTCATAGGATTTGGATCTGGTGGAAAGAAGATTTGAGTGGAAAGCAACTTGGGGAAGGCTAGAGATCAAGATTCATATGGTAGGAATGGAATATCTTGGTCTCAACACATGAGTAGGTGGTTCTTTCTCAGAACATATGAGTTGGAATGGTGTATGTGTTCTGATTGCTCTCTCCATGAGTGAAGAGGAGGTGGAGGGGTATATATAGCCTCCACACAAAATCCAACCGTTACACATAATTTACCAATCTCGGTGGGACCGAATCAGAAAACTCGGTCGGACCGAAATAGTAAACCTAGTGACCGTTAGGAATTTCGGTGGGACTGACATGCAACTCGGTAGAACCGATTCGGTTAGGGTTTGGGCATAACGTAATCTCGGTGAGACCGATTACACAAACTCATTGAGACCGTGTTTGGTAATAAGCTAACCAGAGAGTTGGTCAGGTAAACTCGGTGGGACCGATTTGCTCTTTCGGTGAGACCGAAATGTTACAAAAAGGAAACAGAGAGTTTACATTGCAATCTCAGTGGGACCGATTCGCTCTTTCGGTGAGACCGAAAAGTTATGAAAGGGAAACAGAGAGTTTGCAATCCCATCTCGGTGGGACCGAGATCCTTATCGGTAGGACCGAATTGCTAGGGTTTGGTAGTGTCAAATGACAAGTGAAACTCGGTGGCGCCAGATTGAAAGAATCTGTATGACCGAGTTTGGCTTAGAGTTTAGGTCATTCGTGGCTATGGAAAAGTGGTTGAGGATTTTGGAGCATATCACCAAGCACATAAAGCAAGAGGCTCATTAAGCAACACCTCATCCCTCCTTGATAGTATTGGCTTTTCCTAAACACTCAATGTGATCTTGGATCACTAAAATATAAAATGAAGAGTCTTGAACTTTTGAGCTTGAGCCAATTCTTTGTCCTTAGCATTTTGAGGGTTCCACTTTCACATCGATGCCATGCCAATCATTGAGCTTTCCTGAAATAATCATCTTGGAATAGCATTAGCCCATGAGCTATATGTTGTTATGAATTACCAAAACCACCTAGGGATAGTTGCACTTTCAATAACAAGATGGGGTTTTCATCATATTGCATGAGTTTATCCCTCTACATCATGTCATCTTCCTTAAGGCGTTATTCTGTTTTCATTAACTTAATACTCTAGATGCATGCTGGGTAGCGGTCGATGAGTGGAGTAATAGTAGTAGATGCAGGCAGGAGTCCGTCTACTTGTCTCGGACGTGATGCCGATATACATGATCACACCTACTGTCAATTGCTCAACAGTAATTTGTTCACCCACCGTAGAATACTTATGCTCTTGAGAGAAGCCACTAGTGAAAGCTATGGCCCCCGGGTCTATCTTCATCATATTAATCTTCCAATACTTAGTTATTTCCTTTGCTTTCTACTTTGCTTTTATTTTACTTTGCATCTTTATCATAAAAATACCAAAAATATTATCTTATCATATCTATCAGATCTCACTCTCGTAAGTGGTCGTGTAGGGATTGACAGCCCCTTATCGCGTTGCTTGCGAGGATTTATTTTTTTGTGCAGGTACGAGGGACTCGCGCGTAGCCTCCTACTGGATTGATACCTTGGTTCTCAATAACTGAGGGAAATACTTATGCTACTTTGCTGCATCATCCCTTCCTCTTCGGGGAATACCAACGCAATGCTCAAGAGGTAGCAAGAAGGATTTCTGGCGCCGTTGTCGGGGAGTCTACGCAAAAGTCAATATACCAAGTACCCATCACAATCCCTATCTCACGCATTACATTATTTGCCATTTGCCTTTTCCTCTCCCCCACTTCACCCTTGCCGTTTTATTCGCCCTCTCTCTCTCTATCCTCCCTGTCTTTCTCTATTTGCCTCTTTTTGCCCTTTGCACCTTCTGCCGTTATGTGTGAAATTGGGGAAATTATTGTCGATATGGACAATAATAATATCATGAAAAATTCTGATGCTCCTACTAAAGAACCACCCATCTTACATACAAAAAAATTCCGTGTTGGTAGTGGTAATATTATTGGAAAAGGAGTTATTCAAGATTTCTTTACTTGTGTCGGTGCTTTACCTTCTATGGGTAGTTCTATCCTTCATAGAACTAGTAGTCTTGCGGACGCTATTGCCATGCTTGTAGTTGAACTTGAAAGACAATTCATGCACATGCATCCTTGCATACAAAGGATTTTCCTAGAATTTTCTAATATTGAGCATTCTTCTGTTAAGCGTGCCGCTACTATCTTTTCGGCTCATGAGTTTAGATTCATAATAAAAGAGGCCAAAGAAATCTTTGTGCATTATAGGGTGGACGCTTGCCATCCTCCCATAGAGGCTATCCTTTTTGATAAAGAAGAAATAATGTGTTTTCAATCTCTAGACTATGTTGCTTTCAATGAAAATCTTAGAAAAAGGGTTCCTACCAATGTTTTAGTTGATAGAATTTCTGAACTTAATGATGATTTGGCCATTCGAAATAATGAACTAGGATATTCTCTTGAATATAGGCTCACAAAGTTCTGTCAAAAGAATGCTTACAATGATGAATTGGTTGTGCAATGCGAAGGACCAAAGGAGGAACCTATACCTCCCAAGGTTGATCTTGGGGACTTTTACCCCATTAAATTTAGCCCTTTTGATTACTTTTTCTTGCCTCAAAGAAAACTTGCTGCCGAACGTAGAGAATATGAAATGAGTTTTAATGATCTATCTTATTATTATGGCAATACCTAGATCTATCCTTGCTTGTTATGCCTAGCTAGGGGCGTTAAACGATAGCGCTTGTTGGGAGGCAACCCAATTTTATTTTATTCCTTGCTTTTTTTCTCCTGTTTACTAATAAATAATTTATTTAGCCTCTGTTTAGGTTGTGTTTTTTGTGTTTAATTAGTGTTTGTGCCAAGTAGAACCGTTGGGAAGACTTGGGGAATGTCTTGTTAATCTTGCTGTAAAAAACAGAAACTTTAGTGCTCACGAGAACTGCTGCCATTTTTATTTTGAAAGTGATAGTTAGTTAATTCTTTTTGAAGATGATTAATAGATAAATTCCTCACGTCCAGAAATTTATTTTTGAATTTTTTGGGTTCCAGATCTTGCGCTAGCTACAGATTACTACAGACTGTTCTGTTTTTGACAGATTCTATTTTTCATGTGTTGTTTGCTTATTTTGACGAATCTGTGTCTAGTAAAATAGTTTATAAACCATAGAGAAGTTGGAATACAATAGGTTTAACACCAATATAAATAAAGAATGAGTTCATTACAGTACATTGAAGTGGTCTTTTGTTTTCTTTCGCTAATGGAGCTCACGAGATTTTCTACTTTAAGTTTTGTGTTGTGAAGTTCTCAAGTTTTGGGTAAAGATTTGATGGATTATGGAACAAGGAGTGGCAAGAGCCTCAGCTTGGGGATTCCCATGGCACCCCCAAGATAATGTAAGGACACCTAAAAGCCAAAGCTTGGGGATGCCCCGGAAGGCATCCCCTCTTTTCGTCTACTTCTATCGGTAACTTTACTTGGAGCTATATTTTTATTCACCACATGATATTGATACGTCTCCAACGTATCTATAATTTTTGATTGCTCCATGCTATATTATCTACTGTTTTGGACATTATTGGGCTTTATTATCCACTTTTATTTTATTTTTGGGACTAACCTATTAACTGGAGGCCCAGCCCAGAATTGTTGTTTTTTTGCCTGTTTTAGGGTTTCGAAGAAAAAGGAATATCAAACGGAGTCCAAACAGAATGAAACCTTCGGGAACGTGATTTTCTCAACAAACAAGACACAGGAGACTTGGACCCTACGTCAAGGCACAAAATAGGAGGCCACGAGGTAGGGGGCGCGCCTACCCCCCCCCCCCCAGGCGCGCCTTCCACCCTCATGGGCCCCCAGTTGCTCCACCGACGTACTCCTTCCTCCTATATATACCTACGTACCCCCACGTACCCCCAAACGATCAGATACGGAGTCAAAAACCTAATTCCACCGCCGCAACTTTCTGTATCCATGAGATCCCATCTTGGGGCCTGTTCCGGAGCTCCACCGGCGGGGGCATCGATCACGGAGGGCTTCTACATCAACACCATAGCCCCTCCGATGAAGTGTGAGTAGTTTACCTCAGACCTACGGGTCCATAGTTATTAGCTAGATGGCTTCTTCTCTCTTTTTGGATCTCAATACAATGTTCTCCCCCTCTCTTGTGAAGAACTATTCGATGTAATCTTCTTTTTGCGGTGTGTTTGTTGAGACCGATGAATTGTGGGTTTATGATCAAGTCTATCTATGAAGAATATTTGAATCTTCTCTGAATTCTTTTATGTATGATTGGTTATCTTTGCAAGTCTCTTTGAATTATCAGTTTGGTTTGGCCTACTAGATTGATCTTTCTTGCAATGGGAGAAGTGCTTAGCTTTGGGTTCAATCTTGCGGTGTCCTTTCCCAGTGACAGTAGGGGAAGCAAGGCACGTATTGTATTGTTGCCATCGAGGATAAAAAGATGGGGTTTTTCATCATATTGCATGAGTCTATCCCTCTACATCATGTCATCTTGCTTAAGGCGTTACTCTGTTTTTAACTTAATATGCTAGATGCATGCTGGATAGCGGTCGATGAGTGGAGTAATAGTAGTAGATGCAGGCAGGAGTCAGTCTGCTTGTCTCGGATGTGATGCCTATATACATGATCATACCTAGATATTCTCATAACTATGCTCAATTCTAGCAATTGCTCAATAGTAATTTGTTCACCCACCGTAGAATACTTATGCTCTCGAGAGAAGCCACTAGTGAAACCTATGGCCCCCGGGTCTATCTTCATCATATTAATCTCCTACTAGTTAGTTATTTCCTTTGCTTTTTTACTTTGCCTTTATTTTACTTTGCATCTTTATCACAAAAATACCAAAAATATTATCTTATCATATCTATCATATCTCACCCTCGTAAGTGGCCGTGTAGGGATTGACAACCCCTATTCGCGTTGGTTGCGAGGATTTATTTGTTTTCTGCAGGTACGAGGGACTCGTGTGTAGCCTCCTACTGGATTGATACCTTGGTTCTCAAAAACCGAGGGAAATACTTACGCTACTTTGCTGCATCATCCCTTCCTCTTCGGGGAAAACCAACACAGTGCTCAAGAGGTAGCAAGAAAGATTTCTGGTGCCGTTGTCGGCGAGGTCTACGCAAAAGTCAATATACCAAGTACCCATCACATACCCTTATCTCCTGCATTACGTTATTTGCCATTTGCCTCTCGTTTTCTTCTTCCACACTTCACCCTTGCCGTTTTATTCGCCCTCTCTCTCTATCCTCCCCCTCTTTCTCTATTTGCCTCTATTTGCCCGCTTGCTGTTTGTTTGCTTGTGTGTTAGTTTGCTTGCTTGTCACGATGGCTCTACCTCAATTTGGTGATCTTCACCTTAAAAGATTAGAAGAGATCGAAATCAATGTCAGGAGCTTTATGGTTTTGCAATTTGCACGGACCATTAGCTTCCAGGGTGCTCGTTTCTGACCAACAGGGAAGTATTCTGTGCCTTAAGCTAAATATGCACAAATGCTATGTGTCACCCGTGGCAAGCATTATTGTGCAGCTGTCTACGCACGCTCGCTAGCGGGCTGGCCCATGAAGCGGCTATTGAGTGTTCTCTTTGAATGGTTTTAGGAAGGTTCTGGGAGCTTCTCGTCTAGTTTTTCAGAGCTTCCGGGCTGGCTTTTTATCCTGTTTGGTTTTTCTATTTTATTTCATGTCTTACGCGGGTTTTCAAAATTTCATGAAAATTTGATTTCATCAATGTTTTTGAATATTGCGGATATTTTGGAAACCACGATGATTTGAATTCGTAAACTTTGACTTTCACAAATATTTCTCAAAGCACTATTTTAATTCGTGGCGTTTTTTGAACTTCATGAACATTTTTAAAATTCACAAGTATTTTTTTATTTCATGAATAACATTTCGAATTCGTCAAGGCTTTATAAATTATGGAACATCTTTTGAATTCATGTACCTTTTACATTTTCGTGAACTCGTTTTGAATTCATGAACATTTTATAATTACAAGAATATTTTTCAAATTCACGTACATTTTCTGAATTAGTGAACATTTTTAATCCCTTAATATTTTTTCAACTCATAAACATTTTTTCTAGGCAAAAAAATCGCTCAACAAACCATTTCGTGTAACGCCCGACAGCCAGGCGCTGCACTCCAAAGTGCAGAGCTTAGCTCTCAGGCGCTGCACATCTGGCCAGCGTGGCACAGATGGGCCCCGCACCGAGCAGTACAGCGCCGTGGAGCTAGGCACCACACATGTGATGTGCAGCGCCTAGCTCTTAGGTGCTGGACATTCTGTTAGTAGTGGGAAGGCTAGTCCCCCCTCCCCCACCCCCCACACCCCACCCCCACCCGTGATTTCCCCTCTCCCCCCTCACAAATCCTTCTCCAAATCTTTCAAATATGAAGATTTTGTCTGTGGATTTTGAACCCAATCCCTTCCTCAAGGCAATCTCCTCCGATCCCCTCATTTTCATCCAAAAAATGCTCACATTTGCTCATATGTTGCTAGTTTGGGGAAACCCTAGTTTTTTATGGATCTTGAATTTTGTATGGAGATATGAGATGTTTGTTTCCCAATTTACTAGGGTTAGGCTTCTTAGTATGTTAGGGTTAGGGTTATGGGTGGTGTTATGTTGGGGTTAGGGTTAGGGTTGTTAGTATGTTAGGGTTATGCTTATGGTTATTGTTTAGTGGGGGTAAGGGTTATTGTTTCATATATATGTTAGGGCTTTTTATTTTGTTTTAATCTTGGGATGATTACTTATGGAATATATGTTACGTTGTGTTGTTTTAATTATACTAGGGATGTGAAGAACGTGTGTTTATGTTCATCATGTGGACAAAGACGCCTTCTTGAAAGGAAATATTGAACCAGACCCGGATGAGCGTGTTATGGTGTCCGAGAGTAGTCCTAGCTATGCGGAGGTCTTGGAACAAGTGAGGAAAGATTTGAATTGGATGGACCCAAGTGATATCGTTGAGTTGGAGGTAAGGCATAATATAGGTTTTGAAATGCACATCCGTTGGAAGACGATGAGTGTGAACTCCGAGCAATGTTGGGTTGCATACAAGGAGACGGTGGCTGAAGTAGACAAGGCTCTTTAGTTATTTGCTACGAAGAAGGTTGAGTCTAGTTTGCATTTGGACTTGAACCGGAATGCCTCCCCGTCTGTTGCTAGTAGTCCCCCACCCATGAACCAAGATGAAATGAGTGAACCTTCTTTGACTCAACAAGTGAGGCAAACATTAAGCCCAATTTCAAACAACCAAAATAAATCTTTGCAAGAGGAGAATGATGAGTATGAGGACGATTACAATGAAGTTGATCTCCATGACAACAATGTGGGTGATCTCGACAAATATCATGTGCAAGAGACAATGGGCCATTCCATCCCTTATTCCCGTGGCTATGCATCGGAGCCGGATGACAAAGGTCCTGATGAAGAAGTTGATGAGGAGGTAGTTCACAGTGAAGGAGGCCGAAGCTTTTGAGAAGGTATTCAGGTGGGATCATCGAACACCATTATTCAAGGATGTTAGTGTTGGGGAACATAGTAATTTCAAAAAAATTCCTATGCACACGCAAGATCATGGTGATGCATAGCAACGAGAGGGGAGAGTGTTGTCTACGTACCCTCGTAGACCGTAAGCGGAAGCGTTATGACAACGCAGTTGATGTAGTCGTACGTCTTCACGGTCAACCGATCCTCAGTACCGAACCTACGGCACCTCCGCGTTCAGCACACGTTCAGCTCGGTGACGTCCCGCGAACTCACGATCCAGTAGAGCTTTGGGAAGAGCTTCGTCAGCACGACGGCGTGGTGACGATGTTGATGAAGCTACCGACGCAGGGCTTCGCCTAAGCACCGCTATGATATGACCGAGGTGGATTATGGTGGAGTGGGCCACCACACACAGCTAAGAGATTAATGATCAATTGTTGTGTCTCCAAGGGGTGCCCCCCACCCTGTATATAAAGGATTGGAGGAGGGGGAGGGGGCCGGTGTCCTATGGCGCGCCCCATGAGGAGTCCTACTCCCACCGGGAGTAGGACCCCCTTCCAAGGAGGAGTAGGAGAGGAGAAGGAAGGGAGAGAAGGAAAGGGGGGCGCCTCCCTCCCTCCTTGTCCAATTCGGACTAGAGGTGGAGGGGCCGCGCGGCTGCCCTGGCCGCCCCTCCTCTTCTCCCACTAAGTCCCATTAGGCCCAATATACTCCCCAGGGGGTTCCGGTAACCCCCCGGTACTCCGGTATATGTCTGAAACCTCCCAAAACACTTCCGGTGTCCGAACATAGTCGTCCAATATATCGATCTTTATGTATCAACCATTTCAAGACTCCTCGTCATGTTCATGATCATATCCGGGACTCCGAACTACCTTCGGTACATCAAAACACAAAAACTCATAATACCGATCATCACAGATCTTTAAGCGTGCGGACCCTACGGGTTCGAGAACAATGTATACATGAGCGAGACACGTCTCCAGTAAATAACCAATAGCGGAACCTGGATGCTCATATTGGTTCCTACATATTCTACAAAGATCTTTATCGGTCAAACCACATAACAACATACGTTGTTCCCTTTGTCATCGGTATGTTACTTGCCCGAGATTCGATCGTCGGTATCTCAATACCTAGTTCCATCTCATTACCAGCAAGTCTATTTACTCGTTCCGTAATGCATCATCCTATAACTAAATCATTAGTCACATTGCTTGCAAGGCTTATAGTGATGTGCATTCCCGAGAGGGCCCATAGATACTTCTCCAACAATCGGAGTGACAAATTCTATTCTCGATCTATGCCAACTCAACGAACACCATCAGAGACACCTGTAGAGCACCTTTATATTCACCTAGTTATGTTGTGACGTTTGGTAGCACACAAAGGGTTCTTCCGGTAATCGGGAGTTGCGTAATCTCATAGTCATAGGAACATGTATAAGTCATGAAGAAAGCAATAGCAGTAAACTAAATGATCAAGTGCTAAGTTAACGGAATGGGTCATGCCAATCACATCATTCTCCTAATGATGTGATCCCGTTAATCAAATGACAACTCATGTCTATGGCTAGGAAACTCAACCATCTTTGATCAACGAGCTAGTCAAGTATAGGCATACTAGTGACACTATGTTTGTCTATGTATTCACACATGTATTATGTTTCCGGTTAATACAATTCTAGCATGAATAATAAACATTTATCATGATATGTGGAAATAAATAATAACTTTATAATTGCCTCTAGGGCATATTTCCTTCAGTCTCCCACTTGCACAAGATTCAATAATCTAGATTACACAGTAATGATTCTAACACCCATGGAGTCTTGGTGTTGATCATGTTTTGCTCGTGGAAGAGGCTCAGTCAATGGGTCTGCAGCATTCAGCTCCGTATGTATCTTGCAAATCTCTATGTCTACCACCTGGACTTGATCCTGGATGGAATTGAAGCGTCTCTTGATGTGCTTGGTTCTCTTGTGAAATCTGGATTCCTTTGCCAAGGCAATTGCACCAGTATTGTCACAAAAGATATTCATTGGACCCGATGCACTAGGTATGACACCTAGATCGGATATGAACTCCTTCATCCAGACTCCTTCATTTGTTTCTTCTGAAGCAGCTATGTACTCCGCTTCACACGTAGATCCTACCACGACGCTTTGTTTAGAACTGCTCCAACTAACAGCTCCACCATTCAATATAAACACGTATCCGGTTTGCGATTTAGAATCGTCTAGATCAGTGTCAAAGCTTGCATCGACGTAACCATTTACGACGAGCTCTTTGTCACCTTCATAAACGAGAAACATATCCTTAGTCCTTTTCACGTATTTCAGGATGTTCTTGACCATTGTCTAGTGATCCACTCCTAGATTACCTTGGTACCTCCCTGCTAAACTAATAGCAAGGCACACATCAGGTCTGGTACACAGCATTGCATACATGATAGAGCCTATGGCTGAAGCATAGGGAACACTTTTCATTTTCTCTTTATCTTCTGCAGTGGTCGGGCATTGAGTCTTACTCAACTTCACACCTTGTAACAGAGACAAGAACCCTTTCTTTGCTTGATCCATTTTGAACTCCTTCAAAACTTTATCAAGGTATGGGCTTTTTGAAAGTCCAATTAAGCGTCTTGATCTATCTCTATAGATCTTGATGCCCAATATATAAGCAACTTCTCTGAGGTCATTCATTGAAAAACTCTTATTCAAGTATCCTTTTATGCTATCCAGAAATTCTATATCATTTCCAATCAACAATATGGCATCCACATATAATATTAGAAATGCTACAGAGCTCCCACTCTCTTTCTTGTAAATACAGGCTTCTCCAAAAGTCTGTATAAAACCATATGCTTTGATCACACTATCAAAACGCTTATTCCAACTCTGAGAGGCTTGCACCAGTCCATAAATGGATCGCTGGAGCTTCCACACTTTGTTATCACCCTTTGGATCGAAAAAACCTTCTGGTTGCATCATATACAACTCTTCTTCCAGAAATCCATTCAGGAATGCAGTTTTGACATCCATTTGCCAAATTTCATAATCATAAAATGCGTCAATTGCTAACATGATTCGGGCAGACTTAAGCATCGCTACAGGTGAGAAAGTCTCATCGTAGTCAACCCCTTGAACTTGTCGAAAACCTTTCGCAACAAGTGGAGCTTTGTATATAGTAACATTACCGTCAGCGTCAGTCTTCTTCTTGAAGATCCATTTATTCTTGATGGCTTGCCGATCATCGGGCAAGTCAACCAAAGTCCACACTTTGTTCTCATACATGGATCCCATCTCATATTTCATGGCCTCAAGCCATTTTGCAGAATCTGGGCTCACCATTGCTTCTTCATAGTTCGTAGGTTCACCATGGTCAAGTAACATGACTTCCAGAATAGCATTACCATACCACTCTGGTGTGGATCTTACTCTAGTTGACCTATGAGGTTCGATAGTAACTTGATCTGAAGTTTCATGATGATCATCATTAGCTTCCTCACTAATTGGTGTAGGTGTCACAGGAACCGGTTTCTGTGATGAACTACTTTCCAATAAGGGAGCAGGTACAGTTACCTCATCAAGTTCTACTTTCCTCCCACTCACTTCTTTCGAGAGAAACTCCTTCTCTAGAAAGGATCCATTCTTAGCAACAAATGTCTTGCCTTCGGATCTGTGATAGAAGGTGTACCCAATAGTTTCCTTTGGGTATCCTATGAAGATGCATTTCTCCAATTTGGGTTCGAGCTTATCAGGTTGAAGTTTTTTCACATAAGCATCGCAACCCCAAATTTTATGAAACGTCAACTTTGGTTTCTTGCCAAACCACAGTCCATAAGGCGTCATCTCAATGGATTTCAATGGTGCCCTATTTAACGTGAATGCAGCCGTCTCTAAAGCATAACCCCAAAACGATAGCAGTAAATCAGTAAGAGACATCATAGATCGCACCATATCTAGTAAAGTACGATTACGACGTTTGGACACACCATTACGCTGTGGTGTTCCGTGTAGCGTGAGTTGCAAAACTATTCCACATTGTTTCAAATGCATACCAAACTCGTAACTCAAATATTCTCCTCCACGATTAGATCGTAGAAACTTTATTTTCTCGTTACGGTGATTTTCCACTTGACTCTGAAATTCTTTGAACTTTTCAAATGTTTCAGACTTATGTTTCATTAAGTAGATATATCCATATCTGTTCAAATCATCTGTGAAGGTGAGAAAATAACGATGCCCGCCGTGAGCCTCAGTATTCATTGGACCACATACATCAGTATGTATGATTTCCAATAAATCTGTTGCTCGCTCCATTGTTCCGGAGAACGACGTTTTAGTCATCTTGCCCATGAGGCATGGTTCGCAAGTACCAAGTGATTCATAATCAAGAGCTTGCGGAAGTCCATCAGTATGGAGTTTCTTCATGCGCTTTACACCAATATGACCTAAACGGCAGTGCCACAAATAAGTTGCACTATCATTATCAACTCTGCATCTTTTGGCTTCAACATTATGAATATGTGTATTACTACTATCGAGATTCAACACAAATAGACCATTCCTCAAGAGTGCATGACCATAAAAGATATTACTCATATAAACAGAACAACCATTATTCTCATATTTAAATGAATAATCGTCTCGCATCAAACAAGATCCAGATATAATGTTCATGCTTAACGCTGGCAGCAAATAACAATTATTTAGGTCTAAAATTAATCCTGAAGGTAGATGTAGAGGTAGCATGCCGACGGCGATCACATCGACTTTGGAACCATTTCCCACACGCATCGTCACCTTGTCCTTAGCTAATCTTCGCTCAATCTGTAGTCCCTGTTTCGAGTTGCAAATATTAGCAACAGAACCAGTATCAAATACCCAGGTGCTACTGCGAGCTCTAGTAAGGTACACATCAATAACATGTATATCACATATTCCTTTGTTCACCTTACCATCCTTCTTATCCGCAAATACTTGGGGCAGTTCCACTTCCAGTGCCCAGTCTGTTTGTAGTAGAAGCACTCAGTCTCAGTCTTAGGTCTAGACTTGGGTTTCTTCTCCTGAGCAGCCACATGTTTGCCATTCTTTTTGAAGTTCCCCTTCTTCTTCCCTTTGCCTTTTTTTCTAGAAACTGGTGGTCTTGTTGACCATCAACACTTGATGCTCCTTCTTGATTTCTACCTCCGCAGCCTTTAGCATTGCGAAGAGCTCGAGAATTGTCTTATCCATCCCTTCCATATTATAGTTCATCACGAAGCTCTTGTATCTTCGTGGCAGTGATTGAAGAATTCTATCAATGACACTATCATCTGGCAGATTAACTCCCAGTTGAATCAAGTGATTGTAGTACCCAGACCATTCTGAGTATATGTTCACTGAGAGAACTATTCTCCTCCATCTTGCAGCTGTAGAACTTATTGGAGACTTCATATCTCTCAGACCGGGCATTTGCTTGAAATATCAACTTCAACTCCTGGAACATCTCATATGCTCCATGACGTTCAAAACATCGTTGAAGTCCCGGTTCTAAGCCGTAAAGCATGGCACACTGAACTATAGAGTAGTCATCAGCTTTGCTCTGCCAGACATTCTTAACGTCATCAGTAGCATCTACAGCAGGCCTGGCACCTAGCGGTGCTTCCAGGACGTAATTCTTCTATGCAGGAATGAGGATAATCCTCAAGTTATGGACCCAGTGCGTGTAATTGCTACCATCATCTTTCAACTTCGCTTTCTCAAGGAACGCATTAAAATTCAACGGAACAACAGCACGGGCCATCTATCCACAACAACATAGAAAAGCAAAATACTATCAGGGACTAAGTTCATGATAAATTTAAGTTCAATTAGTCGTATTTACTTAAGAACTCACACTTATATAGATATCCCTCTAATCATCTAAGTGATCACGTGATCCAAATCAACTAAACCATAACCGATCATCACGTGAAATGGAGTAGTTTTCAAAGGTGAACATCACTATGTTGATAATATCTACTATATGATTCACGCTCGACCTTTCGGTCTCAGTGTTCTGAGGCCATATTTGTATATGCTAGGCTCGTCAAGTTTAACCCGTGTATTCTGCGTGTGCAAAACTGGCTTGCACCCGTTGTATAAGAACATTGAGCTTATCACACCCGATCATCACATGGTGTTTCGGCACGACGAACTTTTGCAACGGTGCATTCTCAGGGAGAACACTTGTACCTTGAATTTTTTTAGTGAGATATCATCTTACAATGCTACCATCAATCAAAGCAGAATAAGATGCATAAAGGATAATCATCACATGCAATCAATATAAGTGATATGATATGGCCATCATCATCTTGTGCCTTTGATCTCCATCTCCAAAGCATCGTCATGATCACTGATACGTCCCCAATGTATCAATAATTTTTGATTGTTCCATGCTATTATATTATCTGTTTTGGATGTTTATGGGCTTTACTAAACACTTTATCTTGCCGTTCTTTTTGAAGTTCCCCTTCTTCTTTCCTTTGCCCTTTTTCTTGAAACTAGTGGTCTTGTTGACCATCAACACTTGATGCTCCTTCTTGATTTCTACCTCCGCAGCCTTTAGCATTGCGAAGAGCTCGGGAATTGTCTTATCCATCCCTTCCATATTATAGTTCATCACGAAGCTCTTGTATCTTTGTGGCAGTGATTGAAGAATTCTATCAATGACACTATCATCCGGCAGATTAACTCCCAGTTGAATCAAGTGATTGTAGTACCCAGACATTCTGAGTATATGTTCACTGAGAGAACTATTCTCCTCCATCTTGCAGCTGTAGAACTTATTGGAGACTTCATATCTCTCAATCCGGGTATTTGCTTGAAATATTAACTTCAACTCCTGCAACATCTCATATGCTCCATGATGTTCAAAACGTCGTTGAAGTCCCGATTCTAAGCCGTAAAGCATGGCACACTGAACTATCGAGTAGTCATCAGCTTTGCTCTGCCGGACGTTCATAACATCTTGTGTTGCTCCGGCAGCAGGCCTGGCACCCAGCGGTGCTTCCAGGACGTAATTCTTCTGTGCACCGTGTAATTGGTACCATCATCTTTCAACTTTGCTTTCTCAAGGAACGCATTAAAATTCAACGGAACAACAGCACGGGCCATCTATCTACAATCAAACATAAACAAGCAAGATACTATCAGGTACTAAGTTTCATGATAAATTTAGGTTCAATTAATCACATTACTTAAAGAACTCCCACTTAGATAGACATCCCTCTAATCCTCTAAGTGATTACGTGATCCAAATCAACTAAACCATGTCCGATCATCACGTGAGATGGAGTAGTTTCATTGGTGAACATCACTATGTTGATCATATCTACTATATGATTCATGCTCGACCTTTCGGTCTCCGTGTTCCGAGGCCATATCTGTATATGCTTGGCTCGTCAAGTATAACCTGAGTATTCCGCGTGTGCAACTGTTTTGCACCCGTTGTATTTGAACGTAGAGCCTATCACACCCGATCATCACGTGGTGTCTCAGCACGAAGAACTTTCGCAACGGTGCATACTCAGGGAGAACACTTCTTGATAATTAGTGAGAGATCATCTTATAATGCTACCGTCAATCAAAGCAAGATAAGATGCATAAAAGATAAACATCACATGCAATCAATATAAGTGATATGATATGGCCATCATCATCTTGTGCTTGTGATCTCCATCTTCGAAGCACCGCCGTGATCACCATCGTCACCGGCGCGACACCTTGATCTCCATCGTAGCATCGTTGTCATCTCGCCAATCTTGTGCTTCCACGACTATCGCTACCGCTTAGTGATAAAGTAAAGCATTACAGCGTGATTGCATTGCATACAATAAAGCGACAACCATATGGCTCCTGCCAGTTGCCGATAACTCGGTTACAAAACAAGATCATCTCATACAATAAAATTTAGCATCATGTCTTGACCATATCACATCACAACATGCGCTGCAAAAACAAGTTAGACGTCCTCTACTTTGTTGTTGCAAGTTTTACGTGGCTGCTACGGGATTAAGCAAGAACCAATCTTACCTACGCATCAAAACCACAACGATAGTTTGTCAAGTTCGTGTTGTTTTAACCTTTGCAAGGACCGGGCGTAGCCACACTCGGTTCAACTAAAGTTGGAGAAACTGTCACCCGCTAGCCACCTTTGTGCAAAGCACGTCGGGAGAACAGGTCTCGCGTAAGTGTACACGTAATGTCGGTCCGGGCCGCTTCGTCCAACAATACCGCCGAACCAAAGTATGACATGCTGGTAAGCAGTATGACTTATATCGCCCACAACTCACTTGTGTTCTACTCGTGCATATAACATCAACACATAAAACCTAGGCTCTGATACTGCTGTTGGGGAACGTAGTAATTTCAAAAAATTTCCTACACAGACGCAAGATCATGGTGATGCATAGCAACGAGAGGGGAGAGTGTGATCTACGTACCCTTGTAGACCGACAGCGGAAGCGTTAGCACAACGTGGTTGATGTAGTCGTACGTCTTCACGGCCCGATCGATCAAGCACCGAAACTACGACACCTCCGAGTTCTAGCACATGTTCAGCTCGATGACGATCCCCGGACTCCGATCCAGCAAAGTGTCGGGGAAGAGTTCCGTCAGCACGACGGCGTGGTGACGATCTTGATGTACTACCGTCGCAGGGCTTCGCCTAAGCACCGCTACAATATTATCGAGGATTATGGTGGAAGGGGGCACCGCACACGGCTAAGAATATGATCACGTGGATCAACTTGTGTGTCTAGGGGTGCCCCCTGCCCCTGTGTATAAACGAGCAGGGGGAGGTGCGGCCGGCCAGGAGGAGGGCGTGCCAGGAGGAGTCCTACTCCCACCGGGAGTAGGATTCCCCCCCCCCTTTCTAGTTGGAATAGGATTCGGGAGGGCGAAAGAGGAGAGAGAGAAGGAAGGGGGGGCGCCGCCCCCTTCTCCTTGTCCTATTCGGACTAGGGGGGAGGGGCACGCGGCCCAGCCCTGGCCACCTCTCCTCTCTTCCACTAAAGCCCACTAAGGCCCATATACCTCCCGGGGGGTTCCGGTAACCTCCCGGTACTCCGGTAAAATCCCGATTTCACCCGGAACACTTCTGATATCCAAATATAGGCTTCCAATATATCAATATTTATGTCTCGACCATTTCGAGACTCCTCGTCATGTCCGTGATCACATCCAGGACTCCAAACAAACTTCGGTACATCAAAATGCATAAACTCATCATATAACTGTCATCAAAACCTTAAGCGTGCGGACCCTACGGGTTCGAGAACAATGTAGACATGACCGAGACACGTCTCCGGTCAATAACCAATAGCGGAACCTGGATGCTCATATTGGCTCCCACATATTCTACGAAGATCTTTATCGGTCAGACCGCATAACAACATACCTTGTTCCCTTTGTCATCAGTATGTTACTTGCTCGAGATTCGATCGTTGGTATCTCAATACCTAGTTCAATCTCGTTACTAGCAAGTCTCTTTACTCGTTTCGTAATACATCATCTTGCAACTAAGTCATTAGTTGTAATGCTTGCAAGGCTTATGTGATGTGCATTACCGAGACGGCCCAGAGATACCTCTCCGACAATCGGAGTGACAAATCCTAATCTCGAAATACGCCAACCCAACATGTACCTTTCGAGACACCTGTAGAGCTCCCTTATAATCACCCAGTTACGTTGTGACGTTTGGTAGCACACAAAGTGTTCCTCCGGCAAACGGGAGTTGCATAATCTCATAGTCATAGGAACATTTCTAAGTCATGAAGAAAGCAATAGCAACATATTAAACGATCGGGTGCTAAGCTAATGGAATGGGTCATGTCAATCACATCATTCTCCTAATGATGTGATCCCATTAATCAAATGACAACACATGTCTATGGTTAGGAAACATAACCATCTTTGATTAACAAGCTAGTCAAGTAGAGGCATACTAGTATTCACACAAGTATTATGTTTCCGGATAATACAATTCTAGCATGAATAATAAACATTTATCATGATATGAGGAAATAAAATAATAACATTATTATTGCCTCTAGGGCATATTTCCTTCAGTAATTTCAAAAAAATTCCTACGCACACGCAAGATCATGGTGATGCATAACAACGAGAGGGGAGAGTATCGTCTACGTACCCTCGTAGACCGTAAGCAGAAGCATTATGACAACGCGGTTGATGTAGTCGTACGTCTTCACGATCAATCGATCCTCAGTACCGAACATACGGCACCTCCGCGTTCAGCACACGTTCAGCTCGGTGACGTCCCGCGAACTCACGATCCCGCAGAAGAGCTTTGGGAAGAGCTTCGTCAGCACGATGGCGTGGTGACGGTGTTGATGAAGCTACCGACGCAGGGCTTCGCCTAAGCACCGCTACAATATGACCGAGGTGGACTATGCTGGAGGGGGCACCGCACACGGCTACACTAGTACAGAACCGGGCAATAGCACCAGTTCATAAGGCCCTTTAGTGCCGGTTCGGTAACCGGCACTAAATTGTAGGCACTAAAGCCCCCCCCCCCTTAGTACCGGTTCAGCATGAACCGGTGCTAAAGGGAAACCACGTGGCACGAGCCAGCTCCGTGGGCGCGTAGGACATTAGTACCGGTTGGTAACACCAACCGGTACTAAATGTTTGGGTGTGTTTTGGTTTTATTTTTTGTTTTTACTTTAATTTTGTGTTTTCAATTTAATTTAGTGATTGTTTTACATTATAATGAGTTGTTAAATTATTAGGTGATTAGTTTGACTGGATGCGTGGATCCTAGCTAAGTCATCAAGTATATGTCATATCCATATTATATATACTTGATCACCTACTTAAGTGATCGAGGTAATATGGATATGGCATATACTTAATCACTTAGCTAGAATCCATCCAGTTGAAACTAATATGCAATTTCTTTCATAAATGATATAATAACTCATCATCATCATCGTCATATTAATTAATATAAAAACTCTTGCATCATATATATCATCACCAACGGTTTTCATAACAAAGATATCATCGACTTCAACATGGTAATGATATTATAAGCGTTCATAACACCACAAAAGCAAATCACTCTTTGAGATTAAGTTCAGGACGAAGAACACGGACATGAGAGGACAAGTACTAAGAGCATGAACTAGCTAATTAATCACTCCTTCTGCTCTCTCTCAGGTAAAATAGCATAGAACATGTATAGCTTTGCTGATTCATCATATGGAGCATGCAGATGAACCTGTCTCCTAATCATGGGTTGCGCTTCTGATTGCTGCCCCCTAGTACTTCTCTGTGATCATTCACAATTTTGCTCCAGTCTTTTACTATTAAGCATTCCTCGCTATTAGAAATCCTGAATGCACTAAAGTGCATTGTAGGATATCTTGGCCGTAAGCTAACAATATTCATGGTACCTTTAGTCTCGATCCAATTAGGCACAACATTCATCGGGAGTCCCTGTTGAAGAACATCGTATAGTAACATACTTAGCAATGAAGTTTAGCTTAAAAAAATAATGTATGCAAAAGATGCACTGAGGAGAAATAGTAGAAATCTTACCATCTTTCCTAAATATATGTGACCGTAGTTCAGTACGAACACTATTGGTTGCACATTTTGAGTACTAACATTTCTAAGTGCAGGAAAGAAATTTGTCTTGACAGCATCAAGATCCTCAAGCCATGAAACATAATGACTTGTCTCCTCGCAGTTTGGTTCAGCCCCGGGACAGTGGACAGTCCTGTCTACCAAGCGCCGGACATGTTTGTTTGATTGGAAGTAAGCTGTCAATATAAATTGAGATCTATTAATTATTCAATTGGTTCAAATAATCTCATATCGAAGACATAAATATGGTTGAGAAACTCACATAATGGTAGAACTGGAGGCGTCTGCACATCGACCCAGATGTCTCTATTACCTTCAATATCATCTTCCGGACGAATATCAAAGGTGATAACCATATCAGGCTCAAATGCATAAGCCTTGCATAGTGCTTGCCAAGTTTTGCATTCAAAATAGGTGTATGTGTCTGCATTGTATAATTTGACGTTGAAGGTATAACCATGCTCGGTCTTCAAGTAAACTCTTTTTGTCTCCATAGTTTCATTAGGACTGAAACCTATCTTATCCAAGACAAAAATTCTTGCATGGCAGGGGATACGCTAGTAGAATAGTGAAAAATTAAAATTAAAAGTTGAAGCAAATGAAGCATAAGTCATGCTTAATTACGAAAAAAGACTTGTCGTTGTGACTTACTGTATCCACTTCGAAGTTCTCATCCAGCTTGATGCTGAAGCGTCTATCATCAACTAGAAAATTTCTGCCGCACAGGCCGCGCTGGTCTTCGCAGTATTCGCACATAATGAAATCGTGTTCGTCGTCAGACGACATTCCTATGTTCATAGGTGAAACATTAAACACTTATTAGTTCTATTAATTCAACTAATTCTGTTAATTCAACTAGTTCAACTAATTAATTAAACTAATTCAACTAAGCACTTACGAAGAATATACCTAATTAATTGAACTAATTGAACTAACTAGTTCAACTAATTAATTCAACTAAACTAGTTCTATTAATTTTCTTACTAAAAATAAGGTAGGTAGTTCTATATAATAAAATGTTAATTAGATAATGAAATCTCATATAACTAAATTAAATATATATCTAACATATAATTTATATCTAATTCATCTAACATTTGACATTAATATCTAACATATGTTCATATATAGGTGAAACATTAAACACTTACTAGTTCTATTAATTCAACTAAATAAACTAGTTCTATTAATTCAACTAAGCATTTACTAAAAATAAACTAGTTCTATTAATTTCTTACTAAAATAAAGTAGGTAGTTCTATATAGTAATATTTTGATTAGATCATCAAATCTCATATACCTAAATTTTCTTACTAAAAATAAACTTGTTCTATTAATTTTCATACTAAAAATAAACTAGTTATATTAATTCAACTAGTTCAAATCTCATATATATACCTAATTAATATCTAGCTATACTAATTCAACTAGTTCAACTTGTTCTAATTCATGTAAAATATATTTGACATTAATATTTAACATCTTTTCCATATAATTTCTAACATTAACATTCTAACATTATTATCTACGTAATTTATCTAACATTAATCTAAACAACAGAAAATAGAAAATAAGTAAAAACAATGTGTGTGTGTGTGGTGTGTGGTGT
Organism: Triticum urartu; assembly: GCF_003073215.2. Lineage (NCBI taxonomy): Eukaryota > Viridiplantae > Streptophyta > Magnoliopsida > Poales > Poaceae > Triticum > Triticum urartu. Next base: position 22,531,828 of record NC_053022.1, read on the forward strand.
GTGTGTGTGTGTGTCTCTGTGTGTGTGTGCGTGTGTGTGTGTATGTGTGTGTGTACGAGCAAGGGGCGGCGGCGTACGGGCGGCGGTGGGCGACGACGGGGGCGGGCGCGGCGGGCGAGAGGCGGCGGCGACGGGCGCGGCGCGCGGGGGCGACGGCGGTGACGGCGACGACGGGTGGTGGGGGCCATGGCGGTGACGGCGATGACGGGTGGCGTGGGCGACGGCAGTGACGGCGACGACGGGCGGCGGGGGCGGCGAGGGCGGCGCGCGATGGGCGACGGGCGCGACGAAGAAGTTGGATCGAGAAGAAGTACTGGTGGTCGATGAAACTGATTTTTTTGTAAGTGACATATATATAGGAGGGGTCTTTAGTACCGGTTGGAGCCACCAACCGGTACTAAAGGCCAATTTTCGCCAGGCCAAGGGGCGGGAAACGACCCCTTTAGTACCGGTTCGTGCCACGAACCGGTACTAAAGACCCCCCCTTTAGTACCGGTTGGAGCCACCAAGCAGTACTAATGGTTGTGCGCTGCCACCAGCGGTGCACAATGTTTAGTCCCACCTCGCCGAGCGAAGGGCAGCCGCACTGGTTTATAAACCCAGCCGTGGCTGCTCCTTCGAGCTTCTCTATCTAGCAGGCTTCTGGGCCTAAATAGGGCGCGCTGATCTGTGAGTCTGCTGGCCCTTCTGGGCCTGCATTTGCACACCCTAGGTCTGGCAGACCCACTGGGCAGCGCGCCAACAAATTTTTATATAGTTTTTTCTTTTCTGCATTATTTATTTTCTTCTATTTATTTTTGAGTAATTTTTTATATAGTTTTTTTTGTTTTCTGCATTATTTATTTTCTTCTACTTATTTTTTAGTAATTTTTCTGTATAGTTTTTTTATTTTCTGTATGATTTCTTTTCTTCTATTTATTTTCTTTTATTTCCAGTTTGTACACGAAGTGCGTCCATTTTTTGCCGTGACCCTCTCTACTCTTTCGCACATGCTATGCGGGTGAAATGATGATACCATGTTAAGTTTCAACATTTTCAGAATTCATTTTGTAGTGATTTTCAATTTCACGGTCATTTAGCTCTCTAAACAATTAGGTAAATGACCGAAAAACAACAAATGATGTCAGAACATGTTGGAAATTGATGATGTCGCTTTGAATGCTGCATACTGAACACAAAAGAAGTCCGGAGTTCAAATAATTTTAAAAAACATTGAAGTGCCCGTGTAACAGATGAGTTCTCGTCCGGAACCCTGATACTCCGAAAGAGTTTGTCCAGTTTGTACACGAAGTCTGTCCAGTTTTTGTCATGACCCTCTCTACTCTTTCACACATGCTATGTGGGTGAAATGATGATACCATGCCAAGTTTCAACATTTTCAGAATTCATTTTGTAGTGATTTTCAATTTCACGGTCATTTAGCTCTCTAAACAATTAGGAAAATGACCGAAAAACAACAAATTATATCAGAACATGTTGGAAATTGATGACGTCGCTTTGAATGCTGCTTACTGAACACAAAAGGAGTCTGAAGTTCAAATAAGTTTAAAAAACATTGAAGTGCCCGTGTAACAGATGAGTTCTCGTCCGAAACCCTGATACTCCGAAAGAGTTTGTCCAGTTTGTACACGAAGTGCGTCCAGTTTTTTCCGTGACCCTCTCTACTCTTTCGCACATGCTATGTGGGTGAAATGATGATACCATGCCAAGTTTCAACATTTTTAGAATTATTTTGTAGTGATTTTCAATTTCACGGTCATTTAGCTCTCTAAACAATTAGGTAAATGACCGAAAAATAGCAAATGATGTCAGAACATGTTGGCAATTGATGACGTCACTTTGAATGTTGCATACTGAACACAAAAGAAGTCCGGAGTTCAAATAAGTTATTAAAAATAAAAAGAGGTGCAATGCACATAGCTTAGTGCAATCTATCCTATTTCGAAAGGCTTGAAGCTAATCAACATGCAGGTGAGCATTGCGCCTCTTCGTCATTGTCTGTGCACTCACGGCTTATAAACCGCTCATACTGCCTCTCTCTTGGCGAGGTGGGACTAAAATTCAGCTTACTAAGAAAATCTAGTACCGGTTCATGGCATGAACCGGTACTAAAGGTCTTCGTGGGGGCCCCAGCCTGACCATAGCCTGACACAGCCTCATTAGTACCAGTTCGTGGCATGAACCGGCACTAAATGTTGCCCACGAACCGGTACTAATGATGCCCGCCCAACTAGCCATTGGAACCGGCACTAATGGACACATTAGTGCCGGCTCAAATTCAAACCGGCACTAATGTGCTTCACATTTGACCCTTTTTCTACTAGTGCTAAGATATCAATGATCAATTGTTGTGTCCCCAAGGGGTGCCCCCCTCCCTGTATATAAATGATTGGAGGAGGGGGAGGGGCCAGCCTCGTATGGCGCGCCCCATGAGGAGTCCTACTCCCACCGGGAGTAGGACTCCTCCCTTCCAAGTAGGAGTAGGAGAGGAGAAGGAAGGGAGAGAAGGAGAGAAGGAAAGGGGGTGAGGGAGTCCTGGATTAGGGGGTGTTCGGGTAGCCGGACTATACTTTCAGCCGGACTCCTGGACTATGAAGATACAAGATTGAAGACTTCGTCCCGTGTCCGGATGGGACTTTCCATGGCGTGGAAGGAAAGCTTGGCGATGCGGATATTCAAGATCTCCTACCATTGTAACCGACTCTGTGTAACCCTAACCCTATCCGGTGTCTATATAAACCGGAGGGTTGTAGTCCGTAGGACATAAACTCCATATACAACAATCATACCATAGGCTAGCTTCTAGGGTTTAGCCTCCTTGATCTCGTGGTAGATCTACTCTTGTACAACCCATATCATCAATATTAATCAAGCAGGAGTAGGGTATTACCTCCATCGAGAGGGCCCGAACCTGGGTAAAAACATTGTGTCCCTTGTCTCCTGTTACCATCCGGCCTTGACGCACAGTTCGGGACCCCCTACCCGAGATCCGCCGGTTTTGACACCGACATTGGTGCTTTCATTGAGAGTTCCTCTGTGCCGTCGCAATCAGGAAGGATGCCTCCTCCCGTCTTTAAAGACGGTGCCGTTGCTAAGGGAGCCTTGGCTGTCGGCCAAACACTCCGGCTAGGTGGTTTCCTCATGACCGCCTGTTCGGCTGTTGTGCCGACGGTGACCTCTCGGGTCATCAAAAGCAACCTACACGTCAGCTCGGAGCTCGTCGAGCAGCTAGATCCAATGGAGCTCTCTTCCGTAAACGAGCTCTTGGATCGCATCGCCGCCCTGGTGGTCGCTACGGATTACGACCAGGTTGGGCTTAAACCCGATCTAAGAGAAATTAACACTCCCCAAGTCACCCACCATGTTGCCGTGGTAGAGGCGCAGTGCGGCGACCCTTCATCTATTTTAAGGACTAGCTACGTCCGAATTCCTGACCCCTCCAAGCCGGATACCCGCGGAGGGGAGGATGTAACTCAAGACCTGAGCTTAGGATCAGGCAACGGGCTAGATTCATTGGAAAACATCCAAGAATCCAAACTTCAGAGTTCGGAAACTCTTCGGCCTCCGAATCTTGGATTGGGTGAGGTTTCAGATTCAACGACACCCGCCCACCCGAACATAAGCGATCTCTCCCAAATCAGGCAGAGGCCCAAGGAAACAGTACATCATTACTGGGCTAGATTCCTCCTGGTTATGAACAGGATAAAGGATTGCCGCGAGGGAGACGCAATCTCAATTTTCTGCAGTAATTGCACGGACGAAGGAATCCTTAACACCGTAAGTCATCGTGATATTACACGCTTCGCTGACTTGGCGTCCATAGTACAAAAATACTGTGCGATGCAGTCCCCCCCAACATCTTTTTGGAAAGATTGTTCAAACCATCCGTAGCATGGGAGGGGTAACCCGCAAATAACAGCCCGGACCCAGCCGCACCACTCGACGCCGAACAATCTGACATAATTGGAGGCTCTGCCAATGAAATTACACCTTCAGCCCACGTAATAATGGCGGTTATCGCCCTGTGGACATAACCATTCCTAGCCTACCTTACTAGGCAGGAACTCCCGGAGGACCAAAACGAGGCCCGCTGCATAGTGCGGTGATCTGAAGCCTATAGAGTCCATGAGGGAGAGCTTTATAAGAAAAGCACTACCAGAGTCCTTCAAAGGTGCATCTCCGAAGAGGAAGGGCGGAACCTTCTGGCTGAAATTCATGCCGGACTCGGTGGTCACCACGCCGCTGCTCGGTCCCTTGTTAGCAAGGCTTTCCGTACAGGCTTTTTTTGGCCGACGACCCGGGCAGACGCTCAGGACCTAGTCCAACGATGCGTTGGTTGCCAACTTTTTGCCAACCAAAGCCATATGCCACCCACTGCACTCCAAACTATACCCATCACCTGGCCTTTTGCGGTCTGGGGGCTTGACATGGTCAGACCCCTTAAAGGTGGGACCGATAGGAAAAAATACTTACTGGTCATGGTGGATAAGTTCACCAAATGGATAGAAGCCAAGCCTATTAAAACGGCCGAATCCGGACCTGTGATAGACTTCATATCCGGGGTTGTACACCGTTATGGCATCCCCCATAGCATCATAACCGATAACGGTACAAACTTTACCACCGACGAGGTAAAACTCTGGTGCAAAAACATGGGCATCAAGCTCGATTATGCTTCCGTCTATCACCCACAAACCAACGGCCAGGTCGAACATGCAAATGGTCTTATCATGAGCGGCATTAAACCCAGCCTGGTGCGGTCCCTCAAGGAATCTAACACACACTGGGTAGAGGAGCTCGACTCCGTGCTATGGGGGCTGCGGACCACGCCAAATCACACCACCGGATACACACCATTTTTTATGGTGTACGGCGCAGAGGCAGTTCTGCCCTGCGACATAATTCATGACTCACCTAGAGTGCGCATGTATGAAGAAGGAGAAGCCGAGCTCGATCGACAGGACAACTTGGACGCCTTGGAGGAGGAGCGTGACATGGCAAAAGCCCGTTCCGCATTTTATCAACAGCAGGCCCGAAGATATCGAAGCAGAGAAGTACGGGCCAAAAATTACAATGTTGGCGAACTAGTTCTACGCCTGCCGGATAAGAAGAAGGACAAACTCAAGCCCAAGTGGGAAGGTCCATTCATAATCGACCAAGTCCTGACTGGTGGGGCGTACCGCCTGCGAGATGCGTCGGATAACCGACTCGAGCCGAACCCTTGGAACGCCACCCGTCTCCGAAGATTCTATGCCTAGCGCCGGACTCTGTGTTCGTCTCCTTCCTCTATCCATTTTTTGCATTTTTCTGTCTTACATTTCTCTCCTTCCCCTCTTTTCTTTTATAGCCCTTAAAGGCTCATCTAGTGACGCGCCACTCGCGCTCATTAAACCTGGGGGCTTCTTTAACAGAAGCTTATTTATACGGGCTTCACGCCCAACACATGCGTCAAACTTCCGCATGTACCTTTTTCTTCACCATTATATGCATCAATATGACTTAAGTTTTGGCCAAGCTGGGTTGCCTGGCTCCTGTGCTTACCCCTACGTTCCCGATTGTTCGGCTAGGCGGTAAAGGGAGCACCTCTACGATGTTACTGTCGGGTCAGCCGGATGTGTACCTCAGACTGGCTGAAGCCGAAAGCTAGCGTTCTTAAGGGAATATTCGGTCGGTGAAATAAAAGATGATCTTTTTACTCATTTTATGCGCCCCCAGATGCTTTTTTCTGCGTCTTTTCACGCAGTCCGGACATGCACTTTAGGGCATGCCTCCCAGCGAAAGGAACCCCTAACGGAACTATTCTCTCTGGAAGATGTTTCTTACTAACCATGTAATATAACATAACTAGTTGGGCACTTGTCTGATAAAGCACCAATGACCCCTACGCCTGGTCTCCACGCATACCCTGGTTCTTATATAACCGCTATGGTATTCGGACACACTCCGACCGTCAGGTCCCGAGGTTGAAGCGAAAAGGTCGGCAACGACAAACGATCTACAATCCGGCTAGAAGGCATTACACATGTCAATTCAAAATTACATAGTCATTCTGACTGATTGTATTCCTCTTCTATACCATATAACAGGCTGTCTAATTTACAGTCCTACTGGGAATACTTTGCGGCCAACTCTACTTGGCCATATACTAAGCTTACAGGGATCTCCTTCCTGTCAGGCCCCACTGGTCCGACCTCGGCCATGTGGTTTGGGTCAGACTTCGTAAAACGGGTCTTCACCATGGCCTAGGCCTCCCTAGCGCCTTGTCGGCAGGCCGATATCTTCCACAACCGGAGGTGCCGCCGAGCTCCCTTCAGCTTCTCCGCAAGCTCTCCAGGGCCCTCGGGCATGGAGTGGGCAAGCCATAAGGCTTGGGCAACGCCTCGCATCGCCTGCCGAATTTGCTCGTGCAGTTGCAAGAATTAGGGAAGAAGGTCACCCGTAGAACCGGGCATCTCCTCTACAGGACGACCTGTGAGCATACCTACAAACATTACTATGTTAGTCAACTTCCTCGCCGAACTTTTTTTTCAAAGTTCGTTCAAGCACTTACTAAATATGCCGCGTCGAAGCCGCTGATTCTCCTTCTTGGAGTCCGACAGCTGGCCACGAACATCTTTAAGTTCGACGTCCAGCTTGGTGTTGGCATCCTGAAGATCATTCTTCTCTCGCCTCACCTTTGTCAACATACTCTCACTGGCCTTTAGCCGGCGTAAGAGTTGTTGCTTTTTCGGATCGAGTCTGGCACCATCTGCAATATGATTTGTCAGATTTGCACCCACACCGCACAATACTAATCTTTCGAAGTGTATCTTACCTGAGGGGGTCTCTTGGGGCTCCCCTGCTGCGGCTAGTGCGGCCTCTAGTTGGGCCTTGCACTTTTTCAACTCCTGGGACAGTACGGTATTCTTCTCTGTAAGAACCTGCATATTAAATGATCCTTCAATCAGTTGCTCTAACTGTTTCAAGTCTCGGGGGCTACTGGTATATATATATTTGACCAAAATTTTCTTACCCGTATGTCTTTTACATACTGCTCCGTGGCTCTGGCTAAACCATTTTGAGCGGCATGGAGGTACGCATCTCCCAAATTAAAGGCATCTAAAGCCTCTTGGGAGAAACAAGCGTCGCGTAGAACTGTCCGGCGACGCCTGTGGTTCATGGCACTCTCCACTTCAGAATTTGTGGCAGACAGCCTGTCCGCATCCTCTGTCGGAGGAGCGTCCGGTGCGTGCCTTGTGCTCGCCTCCGCTTCCTGGCCAGACGTTGGAGCCTGGTTGGTGGAGGTGCGATTGGCAACCTCTACGGATGTAGTCCGACAAGGTCTCTTCATTCTGAAGATAGCACGGACGTTAATATGCCCTGACGGAATAACACCAGGGAAACAGAGGGTGCATCATACCTTTGCGCCGGCATCTCAGTCCGGACTACATTCCTTTTTGCCCCACGGGGCCCTGCGGTCCCTCGTTGGCTAGCCGCCGCAGGTTCGGCCTCCTGCCTCGGAAATCTCCCTTGCAAAACACGGTTGTCGTCAGAAACACCGGAATACGTGAGAATGGAATCTCTCTCAAGGGAATGAGACTCCGGTTTCTGTCACCTGGGAGGCCGGGATTAACCCTGGGTAATCAGCCGTAATGGCTACCAAGGTATTGTCCTTGCTTAGCTGATGGAACACCCGGTCGATAAGCTCCACCGATATGTCTGGATCCTCTTCGGAGTCCGGATCGAGGGACCGTTCTGGGTCCTCGGGCTGTGGAGGGCGGCTGTTTATATCCTTTACCTCCCATCGCAGTTCCTGCATTGAAGTCATTAGACTACATATCTAACTGTGGGAGTATAAAACAAACGGGCAATTGCGATTGTTCACTTACCCAACTTGGAGGATCGTACATAGTAAATCCAGTCCGCGGGTTGACGCCGAGGAATTCCTCCTTTTCTCCCTTGTACAAAGAGGATAAGATCTTTACTAGGGTGGCGGCTGAGGCCGGCCCCTCACGACCGTAACGGGTGGCGTCATCCTCCCCGTTGAAATCCCACATGGGGTGGCCTCTATATTGAAGCGGCTGCACCCCCCGCATAATGCATGCGGCCATGACTCCAATCATGGTTAGTCCAGAATGAGCCAACAGTCTTATCCGGCCCATCAGGTAAAGGACGTCTCTATCGCTTTCTCTCTGAGAGCTCCGCGGACGCCAGCTCAAGCGTTTCTTCAATGGAGCACTGTTGAACTCAGGGAGACCGACCCGGATAGGGTCCGGTAGCGGGGCGTCATCTATGTAAAACCATTCCGAAGGCCAGTCCTCGGACGCCTTCTTTGGGGTTCCGGATAGGTATCCTGTTCCGGCGATGCGCCATACTTCGGCTCCGCCAACTTGGTATATGGACCCCTCTCGAGAATGGGGCACCAGGCAGAATAACCTCTTCCACAGCGCGAAATGAGCCTCAACGCCTAAAAATAGCTCGCAAAGGGAGACAAAACCCGCAATATGTAATACGGAGGCGGGCGTGAGATTGTGCAGCTGGAGGCCGTAGAACTCCAGAAGCCCGCGGAGAAATGGATGAATTGGAAATCCCAGTCCCCTTATTAGATAGGGTACGAGGCACACCCGCTCTCCTTTAGAAGGATTGGGGGTTGACGGAGTAAATAGCCATGGGTAGCCTAGCCGGCTTCCCCTAGCCCTTCTAAAAAAATTACGAGCCCGTCTGGCTCTCAAGGATCCAAGACGTGGGGCCGCCTTCCCCTTGCTGGCTGTCACCCAGGCCGGCTATCGGAAGGCGGCCCGACATTAGCCCTCGCGAAGAAAGCCACGGGAAGGCTGGCTTCGAGAAGCCGGCCGCGAGAAGGCCGACTCCAAGAAGCCGGCTCCCACTAAGTGGTCGAGACCGTACCCTCAAAGTTTGCATCCACCTAACGGCGATGTGACGGGGCGTGGCTAGAGTGAAGCCTGCCACCCCCGAATCCCGGAGCACGACCGGCACAGCGCGCCGTACGGGTGGCCATGACCCGTCCGGCGTAGCACTGTTGCCATGATGACCCTGATGTCATCCATGATGGACTACCAATATGGCCCACGGGCGGTGGGCCCCTTCGGGCAGAGAGACACCCGAAGGCGGCCACGCCTCCCCCAGTGTGCCCAAGATAGAGCCGGCTCCCCGCAGCCGGCTTGCCGTCTCCCTCGAAGGAGACGCCCCATTAGGGAGACAAGATGCGGTGAGGCTACAGCAATCGCCCGCCGGACGGCGGCACTGTAGCCACGCCTACCTCGACGAAGCCCACGTCACCAAGATTGAGCAACAATAACCAGCCGCCGACAAGGTCCTGGACAGTGGGGCCTGCCTGTCGATCGAGGGGCCGACAGCCGGCGGGACCCAGCAGCCGGCGGGCCCCAGCAGCCGGCGAGCGTAGTCACAGACGGCTGGGCCCCGCGCCCAGCCGGATTACCATTGTACCCCCGGGGAGTAGGCCTATATAAACCCCCCGGGGCACCCATGCAAAGGGTTGATCCCAGCTAGTTCTAGACACCACACAAGGAGAAGAAGCAAGCAAGCCGTGCCCTTCTTCCTCCTCTAGCAAAACAGCTCTAGGAGCATCGTGTAGCTACTTGTTAATCTAGTGATCATGCGGAGACCCTGCAGAGCAGCAGTAGGGGTGTTATCTCCGCGGAGAGCCCTGAAGCTGGGTTAGATTCGCCGGCGTGCATGTCTTCGCCTCATCCCGTTTCCAGGCACCGGCGATGTTTTACTGGCTCCCACAATGATAAGCCTCCCATTGGCATATGTCGCACCTACCACCCGACATTTGGCGCCCACCGTGGGGCCAGGTGCACCGTCGTCCGGAGACCTGTTCTGGACGGGAACCCTCTTCCTCCCCAGTGAGCGTAGCCAGCCCGGCACGCCCGATGGCCTTGCCACGACGCGCTGCAAGGCGTCACCAGCATCTGCGCGGAAAGCAGCCTCGCCGATCTCCTCGACGAAACCCTCATCTCCGACGAGCTCGCCTCCGATGCGGGCACCGACCACCTCGCCAACCTCCTCGGCCAGCTCCATGTCTCTGGCGAGCCTGCTGTGGATTTCGAGTCGGTTGGCTCCACCGACCCGATGCCTGTCGACTCCGACACGGCCTCACTCGACACCTTCCCCACCAACATCGCGATCTACAACGACCCGCTTCCCCGGACCGATGGCTGCGACAGTGTCACCACTGAGGTGATGGTCATCGGCCACGGCAGCACGGCCGACGAGAGCACCCACGACGCCTCGCACGCGGCGGTCCACGACTTGTCCATCCCGCTCCCGGCTGATGCTGACGACGAAGAACTGGAGGCACGCCGCCTCACTCTCCTCGCGGAGGGCCGGAGGCTGGCTTCCATGAGACGCCTCACTGAGGCCTACCAGCGTGAAGCTGACCGCGCCGCCTTCGGCACGCCGGCCCCGGGCGGGCCAAGCCGGGCCGGCGTTGTCAAGCAACGCGGCGCTGTCATCGCCGACACGCTGGGAGTCGACCGCCCGGTCTATGCCACTCCACTCGAGAACTTGCGTGCCGCCCAGGCGGCCGTACATTAGTTGGACGGATTGGAGGCCGAAGAACTCCCCCACATGACCAGGCGCATCCAGCAGCTGATTGATGCGGCCGCACGGCGGCACGAAGCTGACGCCCGCGCGGGAAGCCCTCCCCCGCGCCGAGATCACGGCGCGACGTCCCGGACACCGACTACGAGCAACACCCGCGCGCGGCGCGAGAAGGAGCCGGCTGCGAGCCGAAGTCGGACCCGAATCTCCATCGAGCGAGACGCAGAAGGCCATCCCCGAGCCGTGGAATGGCGGGGCAACCCGCCTCCGCCTCGGCCCCGTGGAGAGAGATATCCCACCCCGCCGCTATGGCGCATCCGACTCTCAGCGGCCGACTAGGTCGCCGCGAAGGAGTCGGCGAGAACGACGCCCGCCATCGGATCGACCGCCTGGCGCGATCCCTGGCGCTGGAAGAAGAAGACGATGTCGGCCCGCCTTGTTTCGGCCCCCGCATCGCGACGAGCCCTTCCCCAAAGGGTTCTCGCTCCCAAGAGACACGCCCAAGTACAACGGCTCCGTGAAGCCGGAAGATTGGTTGATCGACTACTCCACGGCGGTTAGCATAGCCAACGGCAACAGGCGCGTTGGCGTGAAGTACGTGCCCCTCATGCTGCAAGGCATGGCGTGGACCTGGCTCAACAGCCTCAAGCCCTTCAGCATCAACAGCTGGCTAGATTTCACTGAAGCTTTCATCCGCAACTTCACCAGCACCTACAAGCGGGCTCCCAAGCCCAGGCAGCTCCCCTTGTGCGTGCAAGGCCCAGCCGAGTCCACTCGCGACTACCTCACGCGTTGGGCCGAGCTCCACAACTCTTGCGAGGGGGTGCACGAGGTGCAAGCCATAGAATACTTCACTGCCGGCTGCTGAGAAGGCACCCTCCTCAAGTCCCAAGCACTGGCCGACTTCCTCGTCGACTGGGCCGAGACCCAGTACCTGCCACCAGCTCCCGACTCCACCCATTTGCGCATGCACTTCGACGGGTCCAAGATGCGCACCGGCTTGGGAGCCGGCGTCATCCTTACCTCTCCCAAAGGCGACAAGCTCAGATACACGCTGCAGATTCACTTTGCCGCTTCCAACAATGTAGCCAAGTATGAGGCACTCATACACGGGCTCCGGCTTGCCAAACAACTCGGCATTCGCCGGATCCTATGTTATGGTGACACGGACTTGGTGGTTCAGCAATCATCCGGCGACTGGGACGCCAAGGACGCAAATATGGCAAGCTACTGCTTCCTTGTTCAGCAAATCAGTGGATACTTTGAAGGATGCGAGTTCCTCCACGTACCGCGAGCCGACAACGAGCCGGCCGATGCCCTGGCTCGAATAGGCTCCACTCGGCAAGCAATACCAACTAGTGTCGCTCTACAACGCCTCCTCAAGCCGTCCATCAAGCCGTCTCCAGAGTCCAATTCTATCTTCGTGCCGCCTGACCCAGACGCGGCCGGGTCCGGCTCGAAGAACCAAGCAGGCGACCCGGGGACTTCAGCAGTCGGCCCGGGGACTTTGATAGCCGGCTCAGGGACTTCCGCAGTTACGCCCGATCCGGGGACTGCCACACCCGGCTCAGGGACTGTGGTAGTCGGCCCGGGGACTGCACCAACACAACAGCCAGCGGCCGACTCCAGCATTTCACCACCCAGCTCGCCAACCCTGGTGGTAGTAGCCACATTGGCAATAGGAGAAGTCGCGGCTCCATCATGGGCTCAGTCCATCCTCAACTTCCTAATAAACCAAGATCTGCCGGCTGACGAAACAGAGGCAAGACAAGTCCAACGCCGAGCCGGAGCATACATAATCATCAACAGAAAGCTCGTCAAGCACAGTGTCACTGGAGTCCTCCAACGATGCGTCGAGCAAGAGAAGGGCATTGCAATCCTCAGAGACATCCACCAAGGAGAATGCGGCCACCATGCGGCCTCAAGATCACTCGTCGCCAAAGCTTTCCGCCATGGTTTCTTTTGGCCGACTGCTTTGGATGACGCCGAAGAATTGGTTAAACATTGCAAAGGGTGCCAACTCTTCAGCTCCAAGCAACACATGCCGGCTTCGGCACTCAAGACCATTCCCCTCACCTGGCCCTTCGCCATTTGGGGATTGGACATGGTGGGCCCATTCAAGACGGCGCGCGGCGGCATGACACATTTGCTCGTCGCCGTGGACAAATTCACCAAGTGGATTGAGGCAAAGCCGATCAAGAAGCTGAATGGGCCGACTGCCGTGACATTCATCGCAGATATAACAACTCGGTACGGCGTGCCACACAGCATCATCACCGACAATGGCACGAATTTTGCCAAGGGAGCCTTGGCACATTTCTGCGCAACGCAAGGTATCCGGCTGGACTTAGCGTCCGTTGCCCACCCGCAGTCAAACGGCCAGGTCGAGCGAGCCAACGGCCTCATCCTTTCCGGCATCAAGCCCCGACTGGTCGTACCACTGGAGCGTTCAGCCGGCTGTTGGCTCGATGAGCTGCCGGCTATCCTCTAGAGCCTGCGCACTACTCCAAACAAGTCAACCGGCTTCACTCCTTTCTTCCTCGTGTACGGTGCCGAGGCGATCATCCCAACCGACATCGAGTTCGACTCGCCCCGGGTAACCATGTACATGGAGGCGGAGGCCAAGGAAGCACGAGAAGACGGCGTCGACCTGCTGGAAGAAGGTCGGCTGTTAGCCCTTAGCCGGTCTGCCATCTACTAGCAGGGTTTGCGCCGCTACCACAGTCGAAAGGTCAGGCCAAGATCCTTCCAAGAGGGCGACCTTTTGCTCCGGCTGATCCAGCGAACAGCCGGCCAGCACAAGCTCTCGGCCCCTTGGGAGGGCCCCTTCGTCATCAGCAGAGCTTGAGGCAACGACTCCTACTACCTAATCGATGCACAGAAGCCCAAGGCACGCAAGAGAGACGACTCCGGCAAGGAGTCGGAACGACCATGGAACGCCAACCTCCTCCGAAGATTTTACAGTTGAAATACAGTATGTATCACGCTAACTTTTGTACTAAGTACGGGACAATAGGCCCCCCGAGGAGAGCTCGGGGACTGCCATCTTTTATCTATGAATGAAGAGTATCATGCTTATGACCTTGTCATTTCATTTACTTGTTCCGTCTGGCACCGGGTTCGACTAGTCGGCCCGGGGACTGGCCGACTGGAGTTATATTAGAAGTCCTACCCGCGGTCAGACAAGTAGTGTGTCGAC